>NW_027477581.1:47500-60000 GCF_051020955.1 Megalopta genalis | reverse complement strand
TTTGTTAGATTGTTCGTTTGTTCGTTTGTTCGTTGTTAGTTTGTTAGTTTGTTAGTTTGTTCGTTTGTTCGTCTCTTAGTTTGTTCGTTTGTTCGTTTGTTAGTTTGTTAGTTTGTTCGTTTGTTAGTTTGTTAGTTTGTTAGTTTGTTAGTTTGTTAGTTTGTTAGTTTGTTAGTTTGTTAGTTTGTTATTTTGTTAGTTTGTTAGTTTGTTAGTTGTTATTTTGTTAGTTTGTTGGTTTGTTAGTTTGTTAGTTTGTTAGTTTGTTAGTTTGTTAGTTTGTTAGTTTGTTAGTTTGTTAGTTTGTTAGTTTGTTAGTTTGTTAGCTTGTTAGTTTGTTAGTTTGTTAGTTTGTTAGTTTGTTAGTTTGTTAGTTTGTTAGTTTGTTAGTTTGTTAGTTTGTTAGTTTGTTAGTTTGTTAGTTTGTTAGTTTGTTAGTTTGTTAGTTTGTTAGTTTGTTATTTTGTTAGTTTGTTAGTTTGTTAGTTTGTTAGTTTGTTAGTTTGTTAGTTTGTTAGTTTGTTAGTTTGTTAGTTTGTTAGTTTGTTAGTTTGTTAGTTTGTTAGTTTGTTAGTTTGTTAGTTTGTTAGTTTGTTAGTTTGTTAGTTTGTTAGTTTGTTAGTTTGTTAGTTTGTTAGTTTGTTAGTTTGTTAGTTTGTTAGTTTGTTAGTTTGTTAGTTTGTTAGTTTGTTAGTTTGTTAGTTTGTTAGTTTGTTAGTTTGTTAGTTTGTTAGTTTGTTAGTTTGTTAGTTTGTTAGTTTGTTAGTTTGTTAGTTTGTTAGTTTGTTAGTTTGTTAGTTTGTTAGTTTGTTAGTTTGTTAGTTTGTTAGTTTGTTAGTTTGTTAGTTTGTTAGTTTGTTAGTTTGTTAGTTTGTTAGTTTGTTAGTTTGTTAGTTTGTTAGTTTGTTAGTTTGTTAGTTTGTTAGTTTGTTAGTTTGTTAGTTTGTTAGTTTGTTAGTTTGTTAGTTTGTTAGTTTGTTAGTTTGTTAGTTTGTTAGTTTGTTAGTTTGTTAGTTTTAGTTTGTTAGTTTGTTAGTTTGTTAGTTTGTTAGTTTGTTAGTTTGTTAGTTTGTTAGTTTGTTAGTTTGTTAGTTTGTTAGTTTGTTAGTTTGTTAGTTTGTTAGTTTGTTAGTTTGTTAGTTTGTTAGTTTGTTAGTTTGTTAGTTGTTAGTTTGTTAGTTTGTTAGTTTGTTAGTTTGTTAGTTTGTTAGTTTGTTAGTTTGTTAGTTTGTTAGTTTGTTAGTTTGTTAGTTTGTTAGTTTGTTAGTTTGTTAGTTTGTTAGTTTGTTAGTTTGTTAGTTTGTTAGTTTGTTAGTTTGTTAGTTTGTTAGTTTGTTAGTTTGTTAGTTTGTTAGTTTGTTAGTTTGTTAGTTTGTTAGTTTGTTAGTTTGTTAGTTTGTTAGTTGTTAGTTTGTTAGTTTGTTAGTTTGTTAGTTTGTTAGTTTGTTAGTTTGTTAGTTTGTTAGTTTGTTAGTTTGTTAGTTTGTTAGTTTGTTAGTTTGTTAGTTTGTTAGTTTGTTAGTTTGTTAGTTTGTTAGTTTGTTAGTTTGTTAGTTTGTTAGTTTGTTAGTTTGTTAGTTTGTTAGTTGTTAGTTTGTTAGTTTGTTAGTTTGTTAGTTTGTTAGTTTGTTAGTTTGTTAGTTTGTTAGTTTGTTAGTTTGTTAGTTTGTTAGTTTGTTAGTTTGTTAGTTTGTTAGTTTGTTAGTTTGTTAGTTTGTTAGTTTGTTAGTTTGTTAGTTTGTTAGTTTGTTAGTTTGTTAGTTTGTTAGTTTGTTAGTTTGTTAGTTTGTTAGTTTGTTAGTTTGTTAGTTTGTTAGTTTGTTAGTTTGTTAGTTTGTTAGTTTGTTAGTTTGTTAGTTTGTTAGTTTGTTAGTTTGTTAGTTTGTTAGTTTGTTAGTTTGTTAGTTTGTTAGTTTGTTAGTTTGTTAGTTGTTAGTTTGTTAGTTTGTTAGTTTGTTAGTTGTTAGTTTGTTAGTTTGTTAGTTTGTTAGTTGTTAGTTGTTAGTTTGTTAGTTTGTTAGTTTGTTAGTTTGTTAGTTTGTTAGTTTGTTAGTTTGTTAGTTTGTTAGTTTGTTAGTTTGTTAGTTTGTTAGTTTGTTAGTTTGTTAGTTTGTTAGTTTGTTAGTTTGTTAGTTTGTTAGTTTGTTAGTTTGTTAGTTTGTTAGTTTGTTAGTTTGTTAGTTTGTTAGTTTGTTAGTTTGTTAGTTTGTTAGTTTGTTAGTTTGTTAGTTTGTTAGTTTGTTAGTTTGTTAGTTTGTTAGTTTGTTAGTTTGTTAGTTTGTTAGTTTGTTAGTTTGTTAGTTTGTTAGTTTGTTAGTTTGTTAGTTTGTTAGTTTGTTAGTTTGTTAGTTTGTTAGTTTGTTAGTTTGTTAGTTTGTTAGTTTGTTAGTTGTTAGTTTGTTAGTTTGTTAGTTTGTTAGTTTGTTAGTTTGTTAGTTTGTTAGTTTGTTAGTTTGTTAGTTTGTTAGTTTGTTAGTTTGTTAGTTTGTTAGTTTGTTAGTTTGTTAGTTTGTTAGTTTGTTAGTTTGTTAGTTTGTTAGTTTGTTAGTTTGTTAGTTTGTTAGTTGTTAGTTTGTTAGTTTGTTAGTTTGTTAGTTTGTTAGTTGTAGTTTGTTAGTTTGTTAGTTTGTTAGTTTGTTAGTTTGTTAGTTTGTTAGTTTGTTAGTTTGTTAGTTTGTTAGTTTGTTAGTTTGTTAGTTTGTTAGTTTGTTAGTTTGTTAGTTTGTTAGTTTGTTAGTTTGTTAGTTTGTTAGTTTGTTAGTTGTTAGTTTGTTAGTTTGTTAGTTTGTTAGTTTGTTAGTTTGTTAGTTTGTTAGTTGTTAGTTTGTTAGTTTGTTAGTTTGTTAGTTTGTTAGTTTGTTAGTTTGTTAGTTTGTTAGTTTGTTAGTTTGTTAGTTGTTAGTTTGTTAGTTTGTTAGTTTGTTAGTTTGTTAGTTTGTTAGTTTGTTAGTTTGTTAGTTTGTTAGTTTGTTAGTTTGTTAGTTTGTTAGTTTGTTAGTTTGTTAGTTTGTTAGTTTGTTAGTTTGTTAGTTTGTTAGTTTGTAGTTGTTAGTTTGTTAGTTTGTTAGTTTGTTAGTTTGTTAGTTTGTTAGTTTGTTAGTTGTTAGTTTGTTAGTTTGTTAGTTTGTTAGTTTGTTAGTTTGTTAGTTTGTTAGTTTGTTAGTTTGTTAGTTTGTTAGTTTGTTAGTTTGTTAGGTTGTTAGTTTGTTAGTTTGTTAGTTTGTTAGTTTGTTAGTTTGTTAGTTTGTTAGTTTGTTAGTTTGTTAGTTTGTTAGTTTGTTAGTTTGTTAGTTTGTTAGTTTGTTAGTTTGTTAGTTTGTTAGTTGTTAGTTTGTTAGTTTGTTAGTTTGTTAGTTTGTTAGTTTGTTAGTTTTGTTAGTTTGTTAGTTTGTTAGTTTGTTAGTTTGTTAGTTTGTTAGTTTGTTAGTTTGTTAGTTTGTTAGTTTGTTAGTTTGTTAGTTTGTTAGTTTGTTAGTTTGTTAGTTTGTTAGTTTGTTAGTTTGTTAGTTTGTTAGTTTGTTAGTTTGTTAGTTTGTTAGTTTGTTAGTTTGTTAGTTTGTTAGTTTGTTAGTTTGTTAGTTTGTTAGTTGTTAGTTTGTTAGTTTGTTAGTTTGTTAGTTTGTTAGTTTGTTAGTTTGTTAGTTTGTTAGTTTGTTAGTTTGTTAGTTTGTTAGTTTGTTAGTTTGTTAGTTTGTTAGTTTGTTAGTTTGTTAGTTTGTTAGTTTGTTAGTTTGTTAGTTTGTTAGTTTGTTAGTTTGTTAGTTTGTTAGTTTGTTAGTTTGTTAGTTTGTTAGTTTGTTAGTTTGTAGTTTGTTAGTTTGTTAGTTTGTTAGTTTGTTAGTTTGTTAGTTTGTTAGTTTGTTAGTTTGTTAGTTTGTTAGTTTGTTAGTTTGTTAGTTTGTTAGTTTGTTAGTTTGTTAGTTTGTTAGTTTGTTAGTTTGTTAGTTTGTTAGTTTGTTAGTTTGTTAGTTTGTTAGTTTGTTAGTTTGTTAGTTTGTTAGTTTGTTAGTTTGTTAGTTTGTTAGTTTGTTAGTTTGTTAGTTTGTTAGTTTGTTAGTTTGTTAGTTTGTTAGTTGTTAGTTTGTTAGTTTGTTAGTTTGTTAGTTTGTTAGTTTGTTAGTTTGTTAGTTTGTTAGTTTGTTAGTTTGTTAGTTTGTTAGTTTGTTAGTTTGTTAGTTTGTTAGTTTGTTAGTTTGTTAGTTTGTTAGTTGTAGTTTGTTAGTTTGTTAGTTTGTTAGTTTGTTAGTTTGTTAGTTTGTTAGTTTGTTAGTTTGTTAGTTTGTTAGTTTGTTAGTTTGTTAGTTTGTTAGTTTGTTAGTTTGTTAGTTTGTTAGTTTGTTAGTTTGTTAGTTTGTTAGTTTGTTAGTTTGTTAGTTTGTTAGTTTGTTAGTTTGTTAGTTTGTTAGTTTGTTAGTTTGTTAGTTTGTTAGTTGTTAGTTTGTTAGTTTGTTAGTTTGTTAGTTTGTAGTTTGTTAGTTTGTTAGTTTGTTAGTTTGTTAGTTTGTTAGTTTGTTAGTTTGTTAGTTTGTTAGTTTGTTAGTTTGTTAGTTTGTTAGTTTGTTAGTTTGTTAGTTTGTTAGTTTGTTAGTTTGTTAGTTTGTTAGTTTGTTAGTTTGTTAGTTTGTTAGTTTGTTAGTTTGTTAGTTTGTTAGTTTGTTAGTTTGTTAGTTTGTTAGTTTGTTAGTTTGTTAGTTTGTTAGTTTGTTAGTTTGTTAGTTGTTAGTTTGTTAGTTTGTTAGTTTGTTAGTTTGTTAGTTTGTTAGTTTGTTAGTTTGTTAGTTTGTTAGTTTGTTAGTTTGTTAGTTTGTTAGTTTGTTAGTTTGTTAGTTTGTTAGTTTGTTAGTTTTTTAGTTGTTAGTTTGTTAGTTTGTTAGTTGTTAGTTTGTTAGTTTGTTAGTTTGTTAGTTGTTAGTTTGTTAGTTTGTTAGTTTGTTAGTTTGTTAGTTTGTTAGTTTGTTAGTTTGTTAGTTTGTTAGTTTGTTAGTTTGTTAGTTTGTTAGTTTGTTAGTTTGTTAGTTTGTTAGTTTGTTAGTTTGTTAGTTTGTTAGTTTGTTAGTTTGTTAGTTTGTTAGTTTGTTAGTTTGTTAGTTTGTTAGTTTGTTAGTTTGTTAGTTTGTTAGTTTGTTAGTTTGTTAGTTTGTTAGTTTGTTAGTTTGTTAGTTTGTTAGTTTGTTAGTTTGTTAGTTTGTTAGTTTGTTAGTTTGTTAGTTTGTTAGTTTGTTAGTTTGTTAGTTTGTTAGTTTGTTAGTTTGTTAGTTTGTTAGTTTGTTAGTTTGTTAGTTTGTTAGTTTGTTAGTTTGTTAGTTTGTTAGTTTGTTAGTTTGTTAGTTTGTTAGTTTGTTAGTTTGTTAGTTTGTTAGTTTGTTAGTTTGTTAGTTTGTTAGTTTGTTAGTTTGTTAGTTTGTTAGTTTGTTAGTTTGTTAGTTTGTTAGTTTGTTAGTTGTTAGTTTGTTAGTTTGTTAGTTTGTTAGTTTGTTAGTTTGTTAGTTTGTTAGTTTGTTAGTTTGTTAGTTTGTTAGTTTGTTAGTTTGTTAGTTTGTTAGTTTGTTAGTTTGTTAGTTTGTTAGTTTGTTAGTTTGTTAGTTGTTAGTTTGTTAGTTTGTTAGTTTGTTAGTTTGTTAGTTTGTTAGTTTGTTAGTTTGTTAGTTTGTTAGTTTGTTAGTTTGTTAGTTTGTTAGTTTGTTAGTTTGTTAGTTTGTTAGTTTGTTAGTTTGTTAGTTTGTTAGTTTGTTAGTTTGTTAGTTTGTTAGTTTGTTAGTTTGTTAGTTTGTTAGTTTGTTAGTTTGTTAGTTTGTTAGTTTGTTAGTTTGTTAGTTTGTTAGTTTGTTAGTTTGTTAGTTTGTTAGTTCGTTAGTTTGTTAGTTTGTTAGTTTGTTAGTTGTTAGTTGTTAGTTTGTTAGTTTGTTAGTTTGTTAGTTTGTTAGTTTGTTAGTTTGTTAGTTTGTTAGTTTGTTAGTTTGTTAGTTTGTTAGTTTGTTAGTTTGTTAGTTGTTAGTTTGTTAGTTTGTTAGTTTGTTAGTTTGTTAGTTTGTTAGTTTGTTAGTTTGTTAGTTTGTTAGTTGTTAGTTTGTTAGTTTGTTAGTTTGTTAGTTTGTTAGTTTGTTAGTTTGTTAGTTTGTTAGTTTGTTAGTTGTTAGTTTGTTAGTTTGTTAGTTTGTTAGTTTGTTAGTTTGTTAGTTTGTTAGTTTGTTAGTTTGTTAGTTTGTTAGTTTGTTAGTTGTTAGTTTGTTAGTTTGTTAGTTTGTTAGTTTGTTAGTTTGTTAGTTTGTTGTTAGTTTGTTAGTTTGTTAGTTTGTTAGTTTGTTAGTTTGTTAGTTTGTTAGTTTGTTAGTTTGTTAGTTTGTTAGTTTGTTAGTTTGTTAGTTTGTTAGTTTGTTAGTTTGTTAGTTTGTTAGTTTAGTTTGTTAGTTGTTAGTTGTTAGTTTGTTAGTTTGTTAGTTTGTTAGTTTGTTAGTTTGTTAGTTTGTTAGTTTGTTAGTTTGTTAGTTTGTTAGTTTGTTAGTTTGTTAGTTTGTTAGTTTGTTAGTTTGTTAGTTTGTTAGTTTGTTAGTTTGTTAGTTTGTTAGTTTGTTAGTTTGTTAGTTTGTTAGTTTGTTAGTTTGTTAGTTTGTTAGTTTGTTAGTTTGTTAGTTTGTTAGTTTGTTAGTTTGTTAGTTTGTTAGTTTGTTAGTTTGTTAGTTTGTTAGTTTGTTAGTTTGTTAGTTTGTTAGTTTGTTAGTTTGTTAGTTTGTTAGTTTGTTAGTTTGTTAGTTTGTTAGTTTGTTAGTTTGTTAGTTTGTTAGTTTGTTAGTTTGTTAGTTTGTTAGTTTGTTAGTTTGTTAGTTTGTTAGTTTGTTAGTTAGTTGTTAGTTTGTTAGTTTGTTAGTTTGTTAGTTTGTTAGTTTGTTAGTTTGTTAGTTTGTTAGTTTGTTAGTTTGTTAGTTTGTTAGTTTGTTAGTTTGTTAGTTTGTTAGTTTGTTAGTTTGTTAGTTTGTTAGTTTGTTAGTTTGTTAGTTTGTTAGTTTGTTAGTTTGTTAGTTTGTTAGTTTGTTAGTTTGTTAGTTTGTTAGTTTGTTAGTTTGTTAGTTTGTTAGTTGTTAGTTTGTTAGTTTGTTAGTTTGTTAGTTTGTTAGTTTGTTAGTTTGTTAGTTTGTTAGTTTGTTAGTTTGTTAGTTTGTTAGTTTGTTAGTTTGTTAGTTTGTTAGTTTGTTAGTTTGTTAGTTTGTTAGTTTGTTAGTTTGTTAGTTTGTTAGTTTGTTAGTTTGTTAGTTTGTTAGTTTGTTAGTTTGTTAGTTTGTTAGTTTGTTAGTTTGTTAGTTTGTTAGTTTGTTAGTTTGTTAGTTTGTTAGTTTGTTAGTTTGTTAGTTTGTTAGTTTGTTAGTTTGTTAGTTTGTTAGTTTGTTAGTTTGTTAGTTTGTTAGTTTGTTAGTTTGTTAGTTTGTTAGTTTGTTAGTTTGTTAGTTTGTTAGTTTGTTAGTTTGTTAGTTTGTTAGTTTGTTAGTTTGTTAGTTTGTTAGTTTGTTAGTTTGTTAGTTTGTTAGTTTGTTAGTTTGTTAGTTTGTTAGTTTGTTAGTTTGTTAGTTTGTTAGTTGTTAGTTTGTTAGTTTGTTAGTTTGTTAGTTTGTTAGTTTGTTAGTTTGTTAGTTTGTTAGTTTGTTAGTTTGTTAGTTTGTTAGTTTGTTAGTTTGTTGTTTGTTAGTTTGTTAGTTTGTTAGTTTGTTAGTTTGTTAGTTTGTTAGTTTGTTAGTTTGTTAGTTTGTTAGTTTGTTAGTTTGTTAGTTTGTTAGTTTGTTAGTTTGTTAGTTTGTTAGTTTGTTAGTTTGTTAGTTTGTTAGTTTGTTAGTTTGTTAGTTTGTTAGTTTGTTAGTTTGTTAGTTTGTTAGTTTGTTAGTTTGTTAGTTTGTTAGTTTGTTAGTTTGTTAGTTTGTTAGTTTGTTAGTTTGTTAGTTTGTTAGTTTGTTAGTTTGTTAGTTTGTTAGTTTGTTAGTTTGTTAGTTTGTTAGTTTGTTAGTTTGTTAGTTTGTTAGTTTGTTAGTTTGTTAGTTTGTTAGTTTGTTAGTTTGTTAGTTTGTTAGTTTGTTAGTTTGTTAGTTTGTTAGTTTGTTAGTTTGTTAGTTTGTTAGTTTGTTAGTTTGTTAGTTTGTTAGTTTGTTAGTTTGTTAGTTTGTTAGTTTGTTAGTTTGTTAGTTTGTTAGTTTGTTAGTTTGTTAGTTTGTTAGTTTGTTAGTTTGTTAGTTTGTCAGTTCGTTAGTTTGTTAGGTTGTTAGTTTGTTAGTTTGTTAGTTTGTTAGTTTGTTAGTTTGTTAGTTTGTTAGTTTGTTAGTTTGTTAGTTTGTTAGTTTGTTAGTTTGTTAGTTTGTTAGTTTGTTAGTTTGTTAGTTTGTTAGTTTGTTAGTTTGTTAGTTTGTTAGTTTGTTAGTTTGTTAGTTTGTTAGTTTGTTAGTTTGTTATTTTGTTAGTTTGTTATTTTGTTAGTTTGTTAGTTTGTTATTTTGTTAGTTTGTTAGTTTGTTAGTTTGTTAGTTTGTTAGTTTGTTAGTTTGTTAGTTTGTTAGGTTGTTAGTTTGTTCGTTTGTTAGTTTGTTAGTTTGTTAGTTTGTTAGTTTGTTAGTTTGTTAGTTTGTTATTTTGTTAGATTGTTCGTTTGTTCGTTTGTTCGTTTGTTAGTTTGTTAGTTTGTTAGTTTGTTCGTTTGTTCGTCTCTTAGTTTGTTAGTTTGTTCGTTTGTTAGTTTGTTAGTTTGTTAGTTTGTTAGTTTGTTAGTTTGTTAGTTTGTTATTTTGTTAGTTTGTTAGTTTGTTAGTTTGTTATTTTGTTAGTTTGTTGGTTTGTTAGTTTGTTAGTTTGTTAGTTTGTTAGTTTGTTAGTTTGTTAGTTTGTTAGTTTGTTAGTTTGTTAGTTTGTTAGTTTGTTAGTTTGTTAGTTTGTTAGTTTGTTAGTTTGTTAGTTTGTTAGTTTGTTAGTTTGTTAGTTTGTTAGTTTGTTAGTTTGTTAGTTTGTTAGTTTGTTAGTTTGTTAGTTTGTTAGTTTGTTAGTTTGTTAGTTTGTTAGTTTGTTAGTTTGTTAGTTTGTTAGTTTGTTAGTTTGTTAGTTTGTTAGTTTGTTAGTTTGTTAGTTTGTTAGTTTGTTAGTTTGTTAGTTTGTTAGTTTGTTAGTTTGTTAGTTTGTTAGTTTGTTAGTTTGTTAGTTTGTTAGTTTGTTAGTTTGTTAGTTTGTTAGTTTGTTAGTTTGTTAGTTTGTTAGTTTGTTAGTTTGTTAGTTTGTTAGTTTGTTAGTTTGTTAGTTTGTTAGTTTGTTAGTTTGTTAGTTTGTTAGTTTGTTAGTTTGTTAGTTTGTTAGTTTGTTAGTTTGTTAGTTTGTTAGTTTGTTAGTTTGTTAGTTTGTTAGTTTGTTAGTTTGTTAGTTTGTTAGTTTGTTAGTTTGTTAGTTTGTTAGTTTGTTAGTTTGTTAGTTTGTTAGTTTGTTAGTTTGTTAGTTTGTTAGTTTGTTAGTTTGTTAGTTTGTTAGTTTGTTAGTTTGTTAGTTTGTTAGTTTGTTAGTTTGTTAGTTTGTTAGTTTGTTAGTTTGTTAGTTTGTTAGTTTGTTAGTTTGTTAGTTTGTTAGTTTGTTAGTTTGTTAGTTTGTTAGTTTGTTAGTTTGTTAGTTTGTTAGTTTGTTAGTTTGTTAGTTTGTTAGTTTGTTAGTTTGTTAGTTTGTTAGTTTGTTAGTTTGTTAGTTTGTTAGTTTGTTAGTTTGTTAGTTTGTTAGTTTGTTAGTTTGTTAGTTTGTTAGTTTGTTAGTTTGTTAGTTTGTTAGTTTGTTAGTTTGTTAGTTTGTTAGTTTGTTAGTTTGTTAGTTTGTTAGTTTGTTAGTTTGTTAGTTTGTTAGTTTGTTAGTTTGTTAGTTTGTTAGTTTGTTAGTTTGTTAGTTTGTTAGTTTGTTAGTTTGTTAGTTTGTTAGTTTGTTAGTTTGTTAGTTTGTTAGTTTGTTAGTTTGTTAGTTTGTTAGTTTGTTAGTTTGTTAGTTTGTTAGTTTGTTAGTTTGTTAGTTTGTTAGTTTGTTAGTTTGTTAGTTTGTTAGTTTGTTAGTTTGTTAGTTTGTTAGTTTGTTAGTTTGTTAGTTTGTTAGTTTGTTAGTTTGTTAGTTTGTTAGTTTGTTAGTTTGTTAGTTTGTTAGTTTGTTAGTTTGTTAGTTTGTTAGTTTGTTAGTTTGTTAGTTTGTTAGTTTGTTAGTTTGTTAGTTTGTTAGTTTGTTAGTTTGTTAGTTTGTTAGTTTGTTAGTTTGTTAGTTTGTTAGTTTGTTAGTTTGTTAGTTTGTTAGTTTGTTAGTTTGTTAGTTTGTTAGTTTGTTAGTTTGTTAGTTTGTTAGTTTGTTAGTTTGTTAGTTTGTTAGTTTGTTAGTTTGTTAGTTTGTTAGTTTGTTAGTTTGTTAGTTTGTTAGTTTGTTAGTTTGTTAGTTTGTTAGTTTGTTAGTTTGTTAGTTTGTTAGTTTGTTAGTTTGTTAGTTTGTTAGTTTGTTAGTTTGTTAGTTTGTTAGTTTGTTAGTTTGTTAGTTTGTTAGTTTGTTAGTTTGTTAGTTTGTTAGTTTGTTAGTTTGTTAGTTTGTTAGTTTGTTAGTTTGTTAGTTTGTTAGTTTGTTAGTTTGTTAGTTTGTTAGTTTGTTAGTTTGTTAGTTTGTTAGTTTGTTAGTTTGTTAGTTTGTTAGTTTGTTAGTTTGTTAGTTTGTTAGTTTGTTAGTTTGTTAGTTTGTTAGTTTGTTAGTTTGTTAGTTTGTTAGTTTGTTAGTTTGTTAGTTTGTTAGTTTGTTAGTTTGTTAGTTTGTTAGTTTGTTAGTTTGTTAGTTTGTTAGTTTGTTAGTTTGTTAGTTTGTTAGTTTGTTAGTTTGTTAGTTTGTTAGTTTGTTAGTTTGTTAGTTTGTTAGTTTGTTAGTTTGTTAGTTTGTTAGTTTGTTAGTTTGTTAGTTTGTTAGTTTGTTAGTTTGTTAGTTTGTTAGTTTGTTAGTTTGTTAGTTTGTTAGTTTGTTAGTTTGTTAGTTTGTTAGTTTGTTAGTTTGTTAGTTTGTTAGTTTGTTAGTTTGTTAGTTTGTTAGTTTGTTAGTTTGTCAGTTCGTTAGTTTGTTAGGTTGTTAGTTTGTTAGTTTGTTAGTTTGTTAGTTTGTTAGTTTGTTAGTTTGTTAGTTTGTTAGTTTGTTAGTTTGTTAGTTTGTTAGTTTGTTAGTTTGTTAGTTTGTTAGTTTGTTAGTTTGTTAGTTTGTTAGTTTGTTAGTTTGTTAGTTTGTTAGTTTGTTAGTTTGTTAGTTTGTTAGTTTGTTAGTTTGTTATTTTGTTAGTTTGTTATTTTGTTAGTTTGTTAGTTTGTTATTTTGTTAGTTTGTTAGTTTGTTAGTTTGTTAGTTTGTTAGTTTGTTAGTTTGTTAGTTTGTTAGGTTGTTAGTTTGTTCGTTTGTTAGTTTGTTAGTTTGTTAGTTTGTTAGTTTGTTAGTTTGTTAGTTTGTTATTTTGTTAGATTGTTCGTTTGTTCGTTTGTTCGTTTGTTAGTTTGTTAGTTTGTTAGTTTGTTCGTTTGTTCGTCTCTTAGTTTGTTAGTTTGTTCGTTTGTTAGTTTGTTAGTTTGTTAGTTTGTTAGTTTGTTAGTTTGTTAGTTTGTTAGTTTGTTAGTTTGTTATTTTGTTAGTTTGTTAGTTTGTTAGTTTGTTATTTTGTTAGTTTGTTGGTTTGTTAGTTTGTTAGTTTGTTAGTTTGTTAGTTTGTTAGTTTGTTAGTTTGTTAGTTTGTTAGTTTGTTAGTTTGTTAGTTTGTTAGGTTGTTAGTTTGTTAGTTTGTTAGTTTGTTAGTTTGTTAGTTTGTTAGTTTGTTAGTTTGTTAGTTTGTTAGTTTGTTAGTTTGTTAGTTTGTTAGTTTGTTAGTTTGTTAGTTTGTTAGTTTGTTAGTTTGTTAGTTTGTTAGTTTGTTAGTTTGTTAGTTTGTTAGTTTGTTAGTTTGTTAGTTTGTTAGTTTGTTAGTTTGTTAGTTTGTTAGTTTGTTAGTTTGTTAGTTTGTTAGTTTGTTAGTTTGTTAGTTTGTTAGTTTGTTAGTTTGTTAGTTTGTTAGTTTGTTAGTTTGTTAGTTTGTTAGTTTGTTAGTTTGTTAGTTTGTTAGTTTGTTAGTTTGTTAGTTTGTTAGTTTGTTAGTTTGTTAGTTTGTTAGTTTGTTAGTTTGTTAGTTTGTTAGTTTGTTAGTTTGTTAGTTTGTTAGTTTGTTAGTTTGTTAGTTTGTTAGTTTGTTAGTTTGTTAGTTTGTTAGTTTGTTAGTTTGTTAGTTTGTTAGTTTGTTAGTTTGTTAGTTTGTTAGTTTGTTAGTTTGTTAGTTTGTTAGTTTGTTAGTTTGTTAGTTTGTTAGTTTGTTAGTTTGTTAGTTTGTTAGTTTGTTAGTTTGTTAGTTTGTTAGTTTGTTAGTTTGTTAGTTTGTTAGTTTGTTAGTTTGTTAGTTTGTTAGTTTGTTAGTTTGTTAGTTTGTTAGTTTGTTAGTTTGTTAGTTTGTTAGTTTGTTAGTTTGTTAGTTTGTT
>NW_027477581.1:35000-45000 GCF_051020955.1 Megalopta genalis | reverse complement strand
TGTTAGTTTGTTAGTTTGTTAGTTTGTTAGTTTGTTAGTTTGTTAGTTTGTTAGTTTGTTAGTTTGTTAGTTTGTTAGTTTGTTAGTTTGTTAGTTTGTTAGTTTGTTAGTTTGTTAGTTTGTTAGTTTGTTAGTTTGTTAGTTTGTTAGTTTGTTAGTTTGTTAGTTTGTTAGTTTGTTAGTTTGTTAGTTTGTTAGTTTGTTAGTTTGTTAGTTTGTTAGTTTGTTAGTTTGTTAGTTTGTTAGTTTGTTAGTTTGTTAGTTTGTTAGTTTGTTAGTTTGTTAGTTTGTTAGTTTGTTAGTTTGTTAGTTTGTTAGTTTGTTAGTTTGTTAGTTTGTTAGTTTGTTAGTTTGTTAGTTTGTTAGTTTGTTAGTTTGTTAGTTTGTTAGTTTGTTAGTTTGTTAGTTTGTTAGTTTGTTAGTTCGTTAGTTTGTTAGTTTGTTAGTTTGTTAGTTTGTTAGTTTGTTAGTTCGTTAGTTTGTTAGTTTGTTAGTTTGTTAGTTTGTTAGTTTGTTAGTTTGTTAGTTCGTTAGTTTGTTAGGTTGTTAGTTCGTTAGTTTGTTAGTTCGTTAGTTTGTTAGTTTGTTAGTTTGTTAGTTTGTTAGTTTGTTAGTTTGTTAGTTTGTTAGTTTGTTAGTTTGTTAGTTCGTTAGTTTGTTAGTTCGTTAGTTTGTTAGTTCGTTAGTTCGTTAGTTTGTTAGTTTGTTAGTTTGTTAGTTTGTTAGTTTGTTAGTTTGTTAGTTTGTTAGTTTGTTAGTTTGTTAGTTTGTTAGTTTGTTAGTTTGTTAGTTTGTTAGTTTGTTAGTTTGTTAGTTTGTTAGTTTGTTAGTTTGTTAGTTTGCTAGTTTGTTAGTTTGTTAGTTTGTTGGTTTGTTAGTTTGTTGGTTTGTTAGTTTGTTGGTTTGTTAGCTTGTTAGCTTGTTAGCTTGTTAGCTTGTTAGCTTGTTAGCTTGTTAGTTTGTTAGTTTGTTAGTTTGTTAGTTTGTTAGTTTGTTAGTTTGTTAGTTTGTTAGTTTGTTAGTTTGTTAGTTTGTTAGTTTGTTAGTTTGTTAGTTTGTTAGTTTGTTAGTTTGTTAGTTTGTTAGTTTGTTAGTTTGTTAGTTTGTTAGTTTGTTAGTTTGTTAGTTTGTTAGTTTGTTAGTTTGTTCGTTTGTTCGTTTGTTAGTTTGTTAGTTTGCTAGTTTGTTCGTTTGTTCGTCTGTTATTTTGTTAGATTGTTCGTTTGTTCGTTTGTTCGTTTGTTAGTTTGTTAGTTTGTTAGTTTGTTCGTTTGTTCGTCTCTTAGTTTGTTAGTTTGTTCGTTTGTTAGTTTGTTAGTTTGTTAGTTTGTTAGTTTGTTAGTTTGTTAGTTTGTTATTTTGTTAGTTTGTTAGTTTGTTAGTTTGTTATTTTGTTAGTTTGTTGGTTTGTTAGTTTGTTAGTTTGTTAGTTTGTTAGTTTGTTAGTTTGTTAGTTTGTTAGTTTGTTAGTTTGTTAGTTTGTTAGTTTGTTAGTTTGTTAGTTTGTTAGTTTGTTAGGTTGTTAGTTTGTTCGTTTGTTAGTTTGTTAGTTTGTTAGTTTGTTAGTTTGTTAGTTTGTTAGTTTGTTAGTTTGTTATTTTGTTAGTTTGTTAGTTTGTTAGTTTGTTAGTTTGTTAGTTTGTTAGTTTGTTAGTTTGTTAGTTTGTTAGTTTGTTAGTTTGTTAGTTTGTTAGTTTGTTATTTTGTTAGATTGTTCGTTTGTTCGTTTGTTCGTTTGTTAGTTTGTTAGTTTGTTAGTTTGTTCGTTTGTTCGTCTCTTAGTTTGTTAGTTTGTTAGTTTGTTAGTTTGTTAGTTTGTTAGTTTGTTAGTTTGTTAGTTTGTTAGTTTGTTAGTTTGTTAGTTTGTTAGTTTGTTAGTTTGTTAGTTTGTTAGTTTGTTAGTTTGTTAGTTTGTTAGTTTGTTAGTTTGTTAGTTTGTTAGTTTGTTAGTTTGTTAGTTTGTTAGTTTGTTATTTTGTTAGTTTGTTAGTTTGTTAGTTTGTTAGTTTGTTAGTTTGTTAGTTTGTTAGTTTGTTAGTTTGTTAGTTTGTTAGTTTGTTAGTTTGTTAGTTTGTTAGTTTGTTAGTTTGTTAGTTTGTTAGTTTGTTAGTTTGTTAGTTTGTTAGTTTGTTAGTTTGTTAGTTTGTTAGTTTGTTAGTTTGTTAGTTTGTTAGTTTGTTAGTTTGTTAGTTTGTTAGTTTGTTAGTTTGTTAGTTTGTTAGTTTGTTAGTTTGTTAGGTTGTTAGTTTGTTAGTTTGTTAGTTTGTTAGTTTGTTAGTTTGTTAGTTTGTTAGTTTGTTAGTTTGTTAGTTTGTTAGTTTTTTAGTTTGTTAGTTTGTTAGTTTGTTAGTTTGTTAGTTTGTTAGTTTGTTAGTTTGTTAGTTTGTTAGTTTGTTAGTTTGTTAGTTTGTTAGTTTGTTAGTTTGTTAGTTTGTTAGTTTGTTAGTTTGTTAGTTTGTTAGTTTGTTAGTTTGTTAGTTTGTTAGTTTGTTAGGTTGTTAGTTCGTTAGTTTGTTAGTTCGTTAGTTTGTTAGTTTGTTAGTTTGTTAGTTTGTTAGTTTGTTAGTTTGTTAGTTTGTTAGTTTGTTAGTTTGTTAGTTCGTTAGTTTGTTAGTTCGTTAGTTTGTTAGTTCGTTAGTTCGTTAGTTTGTTAGTTTGTTAGTTTGTTAGTTTGTTAGTTTGTTAGTTTGTTAGTTTGTTAGTTTGTTAGTTTGTTAGTTTGTTAGTTTGTTAGTTTGTTAGTTTGTTAGTTTGTTAGTTTGTTAGTTTGCTAGTTTGTTAGTTTGTTAGTTTGTTGGTTTGTTAGTTTGTTGGTTTGTTAGCTTGTTAGCTTGTTAGCTTGTTAGCTTGTTAGCTTGTTAGCTTGTTAGCTTGTTAGTTTGTTAGTTTGTTAGTTTGTTAGTTTGTTAGTTTGTTAGTTTGTTAGTTTGTTAGTTTGTTAGTTTGTTAGTTTGTTAGTTTGTTAGTTTGTTAGTTTGTTAGTTTGTTAGTTTGTTAGTTTGTTAGTTTGTTAGTTTGTTAGTTTGTTAGTTTGTTAGTTTGTTCGTTTGTTCGTTTGTTAGTTTGTTAGTTTGCTAGTTTGTTCGTTTGTTCGTCTGTTATTTTGTTAGATTGTTCGTTTGTTCGTTTGTTCGTTTGTTCGTTTGTTAGTTTGTTAGTTTGTTAGTTTGTTCGTTTGTTCGTCTCTTAGTTTGTTAGTTTGTTCGTTTGTTAGTTTGTTAGTTTGTTAGTTTGTTAGTTTGTTAGTTTGTTAGTTTGTTATTTTGTTAGTTTGTTAGTTTGTTAGTTTGTTATTTTGTTAGTTTGTTGGTTTGTTAGTTTGTTAGTTTGTTAGGTTGTTAGTTTGTTCGTTTGTTAGTTTGTTAGTTTGTTAGTTTGTTAGTTTGTTAGTTTGTTAGTTTGTTAGTTTGTTAGTTTGTTAGTTTGTTAGTTTGTTAGTTTGTTAGTTTGTTAGTTTGTTAGTTTGTTAGTTTGTTAGTTTGTTAGTTTGTTAGTTTGTTAGTTTGTTAGTTTGTTAGTTTATTAGTTTGTAAGTTTGTTAGTTTGTTAGTTTGTTAGTTTGTTAGTTTGTTAGTTTGTTAGTTTGTTATTTTGTTAGATTGTTCGTTTGTTCGTTTGTTCGTTTGTTAGTTTGTTAGTTTGTTAGTTTGTTCGTTTGTTCGTCTCTTAGTTTGTTAGTTTGTTCGTTTGTTAGTTTGTTAGTTTGTTAGTTTGTTAGTTTGTTAGTTTGTTATTTTGTTAGTTTGTTAGTTTGTTAGTTTGTTATTTTGTTAGTTTGTTAGTTTGTTAGTTTGTTAGTTTGTTAGTTTGTTAGTTTGTTAGTTTGTTAGTTTGTTAGTTTGTTAGTTTGTTAGTTTGTTAGTTTGTTAGTTTGTTAGTTTGTTAGTTTGTTAGTTTGTTAGTTTGTTAGGTTGTTAGTTTGTTAGTTTGTTAGTTTGTTAGTTTGTTAGTTTGTTAGTTTGTTAGTTTGTTAGTTTGTTAGTTTTTTAGTTTGTTAGTTTGTTAGTTTGTTAGTTTGTTAGTTTGTTAGTTTGTTAGTTTGTTAGTTTGTTAGTTTGTTAGTTTGTTAGTTTGTTAGTTTGTTAGTTTGTTAGTTTGTTAGTTTGTTAGTTTGTTAGTTTGTTAGTTTGTTAGTTTGTTAGTTTGTTAGTTTGTTAGTTTGTTAGTTTGTTAGTTTGTTAGTTTGTTAGTTTGTTAGTTTGTTAGTTTGTTAGTTTGTTAGTTTGTTAGTTTGTTAGTTTGTTAGTTTGTTAGTTTGTTAGTTTGTTAGTTTGTTAGTTTGTTAGTTTGTTAGTTTGTTAGTTTGTTAGTTTGTTAGTTTGTTAGTTTGTTAGTTTGTTAGTTTGTTAGTTTGTTAGTTTGTTAGTTTGTTAGTTTGTTAGTTCGTTAGTTTGTTAGTTTGTTAGTTTGTTAGTTTGTTAGTTTGTTAGTTCGTTAGTTTGTTAGTTTGTTAGTTTGTTAGTTTGTTAGTTTGTTAGTTTGTTAGTTCGTTAGTTTGTTAGGTTGTTAGTTCGTTAGTTTGTTAGTTCGTTAGTTTGTTAGTTTGTTAGTTTGTTAGTTTGTTAGTTTGTTAGTTTGTTAGTTTGTTAGTTTGTTAGTTCGTTAGTTTGTTAGTTCGTTAGTTTGTTAGTTCGTTAGTTCGTTAGTTTGTTAGTTTGTTAGTTTGTTAGTTTGTTAGTTTGTTAGTTTGTTAGTTTGTTAGTTTGTTAGTTTGTTAGTTTGTTAGTTTGTTAGTTTGTTAGTTTGTTAGTTTGTTAGTTTGTTAGTTTGTTAGTTTGTTAGTTTGTTAGTTTGCTAGTTTGTTAGTTTGTTAGTTTGTTGGTTTGTTAGTTTGTTGGTTTGTTAGTTTGTTGGTTTGTTAGCTTGTTAGCTTGTTAGCTTGTTAGCTTGTTAGCTTGTTAGCTTGTTAGTTTGTTAGTTTGTTAGTTTGTTAGTTTGTTAGTTTGTTAGTTTGTTAGTTTGTTAGTTTGTTAGTTTGTTAGTTTGTTAGTTTGTTAGTTTGTTAGTTTGTTAGTTTGTTAGTTTGTTAGTTTGTTAGTTTGTTAGTTTGTTAGTTTGTTAGTTTGTTAGTTTGTTAGTTTGTTAGTTTGTTAGTTTGTTCGTTTGTTCGTTTGTTAGTTTGTTAGTTTGCTAGTTTGTTCGTTTGTTCGTCTGTTATTTTGTTAGATTGTTCGTTTGTTCGTTTGTTCGTTTGTTAGTTTGTTAGTTTGTTAGTTTGTTCGTTTGTTCGTCTCTTAGTTTGTTAGTTTGTTCGTTTGTTAGTTTGTTAGTTTGTTAGTTTGTTAGTTTGTTAGTTTGTTAGTTTGTTATTTTGTTAGTTTGTTAGTTTGTTAGTTTGTTATTTTGTTAGTTTGTTGGTTTGTTAGTTTGTTAGTTTGTTAGTTTGTTAGTTTGTTAGTTTGTTAGTTTGTTAGTTTGTTAGTTTGTTAGTTTGTTAGTTTGTTAGTTTGTTAGTTTGTTAGTTTGTTAGTTTGTTAGGTTGTTAGTTTGTTCGTTTGTTAGTTTGTTAGTTTGTTAGTTTGTTAGTTTGTTAGTTTGTTAGTTTGTTAGTTTGTTATTTTGTTAGTTTGTTAGTTTGTTAGTTTGTTAGTTTGTTAGTTTGTTAGTTTGTTAGTTTGTTAGTTTGTTAGTTTGTTAGTTTGTTAGTTTGTTAGTTTGTTATTTTGTTAGATTGTTCGTTTGTTCGTTTGTTCGTTTGTTAGTTTGTTAGTTTGTTAGTTTGTTCGTTTGTTCGTCTCTTAGTTTGTTAGTTTGTTAGTTTGTTAGTTTGTTAGTTTGTTAGTTTGTTAGTTTGTTAGTTTGTTAGTTTGTTAGTTTGTTAGTTTGTTAGTTTGTTAGTTTGTTAGTTTGTTAGTTTGTTAGTTTGTTAGTTTGTTAGTTTGTTAGTTTGTTAGTTTGTTAGTTTGTTAGTTTGTTAGTTTGTTAGTTTGTTATTTTGTTAGTTTGTTAGTTTGTTAGTTTGTTAGTTTGTTAGTTTGTTAGTTTGTTAGTTTGTTAGTTTGTTAGTTTGTTAGTTTGTTAGTTTGTTAGTTTGTTAGTTTGTTAGTTTGTTAGTTTGTTAGTTTGTTAGTTTGTTAGTTTGTTAGTTTGTTAGTTTGTTAGTTTGTTAGTTTGTTAGTTTGTTAGTTTGTTAGTTTGTTAGTTTGTTAGTTTGTTAGTTTGTTAGTTTGTTAGTTTGTTAGTTTGTTAGTTTGTTAGGTTGTTAGTTTGTTAGTTTGTTAGTTTGTTAGTTTGTTAGTTTGTTAGTTTGTTAGTTTGTTAGTTTGTTAGTTTGTTAGTTTGTTAGTTTGTTAGTTTGTTAGTTTGTTAGTTTGTTAGTTTGTTAGTTTGTTAGTTTGTTAGTTTGTTAGTTTGTTAGTTTGTTAGTTTGTTAGTTTGTTAGTTTGTTAGTTTGTTAGTTTGTTAGTTTGTTAGTTTGTTAGTTTGTTAGTTTGTTAGTTTGTTAGGTTGTTAGTTCGTTAGTTTGTTAGTTCGTTAGTTTGTTAGTTTGTTAGTTTGTTAGTTTGTTAGTTTGTTAGTTTGTTAGTTTGTTAGTTTGTTAGTTTGTTAGTTCGTTAGTTTGTTAGTTCGTTAGTTTGTTAGTTCGTTAGTTCGTTAGTTTGTTAGTTTGTTAGTTTGTTAGTTTGTTAGTTTGTTAGTTTGTTAGTTTGTTAGTTTGTTAGTTTGTTAGTTTGTTAGTTTGTTAGTTTGTTAGTTTGTTAGTTTGTTAGTTTGTTAGTTTGCTAGTTTGTTAGTTTGTTAGTTTGTTGGTTTGTTAGTTTGTTGGTTTGTTAGCTTGTTAGCTTGTTAGCTTGTTAGCTTGTTAGCTTGTTAGCTTGTTAGCTTGTTAGTTTGTTAGTTTGTTAGTTTGTTAGTTTGTTAGTTTGTTAGTTTGTTAGTTTGTTAGTTTGTTAGTTTGTTAGTTTGTTAGTTTGTTAGTTTGTTAGTTTGTTAGTTTGTTAGTTTGTTAGTTTGTTAGTTTGTTAGTTTGTTAGTTTGTTAGTTTGTTAGTTTGTTAGTTTGTTCGTTTGTTCGTTTGTTAGTTTGTTAGTTTGCTAGTTTGTTCGTTTGTTCGTCTGTTATTTTGTTAGATTGTTCGTTTGTTCGTTTGTTCGTTTGTTCGTTTGTTAGTTTGTTAGTTTGTTAGTTTGTTCGTTTGTTCGTCTCTTAGTTTGTTAGTTTGTTCGTTTGTTAGTTTGTTAGTTTGTTAGTTTGTTAGTTTGTTAGTTTGTTAGTTTGTTATTTTGTTAGTTTGTTAGTTTGTTAGTTTGTTATTTTGTTAGTTTGTTGGTTTGTTAGTTTGTTAGTTTGTTAGTTTGTTAGTTTGTTAGTTTGTTAGTTTGTTAGTTTGTTAGTTTGTTAGTTTGTTAGTTTGTTAGTTTGTTAGTTTGTTAGTTTGTTAGGTTGTTAGTTTGTTCGTTTGTTAGTTTGTTAGTTTGTTAGTTTGTTAGTTTGTTAGTTTGTTAGTTTGTTAGTTTGTTAGTTTGTTAGTTTGTTAGTTTGTTAGTTTGTTAGTTTGTTAGTTTGTTAGTTTGTTAGTTTGTTAGTTTGTTAGTTTGTTAGTTTGTTAGTTTGTTAGTTTGTTAGTTTATTAGTTTGTAAGTTTGTTAGTTTGTTAGTTTGTTAGTTTGTTAGTTTGTTAGTTTGTTAGTTTGTTATTTTGTTAGATTGTTCGTTTGTTCGTTTGTTCGTTTGTTAGTTTGTTAGTTTGTTAGTTTGTTCGTTTGTTCGTCTCTTAGTTTGTTAGTTTGTTCGTTTGTTAGTTTGTTAGTTTGTTAGTTTGTTAGTTTGTTAGTTTGTTATTTTGTTAGTTTGTTAGTTTGTTAGTTTGTTATTTTGTTAGTTTGTTAGTTTGTTAGTTTGTTAGTTTGTTAGTTTGTTAGTTTGTTAGTTTGTTAGTTTGTTAGTTTGTTAGTTTGTTAGTTTGTTAGTTTGTTAGTTTGTTAGTTTGTTAGTTTGTTAGTTTGTTAGTTTGTTAGGTTGTTAGTTTGTTAGTTTGTTAGTTTGTTAGTTTGTTAGTTTGTTAGTTTGTTAGTTTGTTAGTTTGTTAGTTTTTTAGTTTGTTAGTTTGTTAGTTTGTTAGTTTGTTAGTTTGTTAGTTTGTTAGTTTGTTAGTTTGTTAGTTTGTTAGTTTGTTAGTTTGTTAGTTTGTTAGTTTGTTAGTTTGTTAGTTTGTTAGTTTGTTAGTTTGTTAGTTTGTTAGTTTGTTAGTTTGTTAGTTTGTTAGTTTGTTAGGTTGTTAGTTCGTTAGTTTGTTAGTTCGTTAGTTTGTTAGTTTGTTAGTTTGTTAGTTTGTTAGTTTGTTAGTTTGTTAGTTTGTTAGTTCGTTAGTTTGTTAGTTCGTTAGTTTGTTAGTTCGTTAGTTCGTTAGTTTGTTAGTTTGTTAGTTTGTTAGTTTGTTAGTTTGTTAGTTTGTTAGTTTGTTAGTTTGTTAGTTTGTTAGTTTGTTAGTTTGTTAGTTTGTTAGTTTGTTAGTTTGTTAGTTTGTTAGTTTGCTAGTTTGTTAGTTTGTTAGTTTGTTGGTTTGTTAGTTTGTTGGTTTGTTAGCTTGTTAGCTTGTTAGCTTGTTAGCTTGTTAGCTTGTTAGCTTGTTAGCTTGTTAGCTTGTTAGTTTGTTAGTTTGTTAGTTTGTTAGTTTGTTAGTTTGTTAGTTTGTTAGTTTGTTAGTTTGTTAGTTTGTTAGTTTGTTAGTTTGTTAGTTTGTTAGTTTGTTAGTTTGTTAGTTTGTTAGTTTGTTAGTTTGTTAGTTTGTTAGTTTGTTCGTTTGTTCGTTTGTTCGTTTGTTAGTTTGTTAGTTTGCTAGTTTGTTCGTTTGTTCGTCTGTTATTTTGTTAGATTGTTCGTTTGTTCGTTTGTTCGTTTGTTCGTTTGTTAGTTTGTTAGTTTGTTAGTTTGTTCGTTTGTTCGTCTCTTAGTTTGTTAGTTTGTTCGTTTGTTAGTTTGTTAGTTTGTTAGTTTGTTAGTTTGTTAGTTTGTTAGTTTGTTATTTTGTTAGTTTGTTAGTTTGTTAGTTTGTTATTTTGTTAGTTTGTTGGTTTGTTAGTTTGTTAGTTTGTTAGTTTGTTAGTTTGTTAGGTTGTTAGTTTGTTCGTTTGTTAGTTTGTTAGTTTGTTAGTTTGTTAGTTTGTTAGTTTGTTAGTTTGTTAGTTTGTTAGTTTGTTAGTTTGTTAGTTTGTTAGTTTGTTAGTTTGTTAGTTTGTTAGTTTGTTAGTTTGTTAGTTTGTTAGTTTGTTAGTTTGTTAGTTTGTTAGTTTGTTAGTTTGTTAGTTTGTTAGTTTGTTAGTTTGTTAGTTTGTTATTTTGTTAGATTGTTCGTTTGTTCGTTTGTTCGTTTGTTAGTTTGTTAGTTTGTTAGTTTGTTCGTTTGTTCGTCTCTTAGTTTGTTAGTTTGTTCGTTTGTTAGTTTGTTCGTTTGTTCGTCTCTTAGTTTGTTAGTTTGTTCGTTTGTTAGTTTGTTAGTTTGTTAGTTTGTTAGTTTGTTAGTTTGTTAGTTTGTTATTTTGTTAGTTTGTTAGTTTGTTAGTTTGTTATTTTGTTAGTTTGTTGGTTTGTTAGTTTGTTATTTTGTTAGTTTGTTAGTTTGTTAGTTTGTTAGTTTGTTAGTTTGTTAGTTTGTTAGTTTGTTAGTTTGTTAGTTTGTTAGTTTGTTAGTTTGTTAGTTTGTTAGTTTGTTAGTTTGTTAGTTTGTTAGTTTGTTAGTTTGTTAGTTTGTTAGTTTGTTAGTTTGTTAGTTTGTTAGTTTGTTAGTTTGTTAGTTTGTTAGTTTGTTAGTTTGTTAGTTTGTTAGTTTGTTAGTTTGTTAGTTTGTTAGTTTGTTAGTTTGTTAGTTTGTTAGTTTGTTAGTTTGTTAGTTTGTTAGTTTGTTAGTTTGTTAGTTTGTTAGTTTGTTAGTTTGTTAGTTTGTTAGTTTGTTAGTTTGTTAGTTTGTTAGTTTGTTAGTTTGTTAGTTTGTTAGTTTGTTAGTTTGTTAGTTTGTTAGTTTGTTAGTTTGTTAGTTTGTTAGTTTGTTAGTTTGTTAGTT
>NW_027477581.1:20000-32500 GCF_051020955.1 Megalopta genalis | reverse complement strand
AGTTTGTTAGTTTGTTAGTTTGTTATTTTGTTAGTTTGTTAGTTTGTTAGTTTGTTATTTTGTTAGTTTGTTAGTTTGTTAGTTTGTTAGTTTGTTAGTTTGTTAGTTTGTTAGTTTGTTAGTTTGTTAGTTTGTTAGTTTGTTAGTTTGTTAGTTTGTTAGTTTGTTAGTTTGTTAGTTTGTTAGTTTGTTAGTTTGTTAGGTTGTTAGTTTGTTAGTTTGTTAGTTTGTTAGTTTGTTAGTTTGTTAGTTTGTTAGTTTGTTAGTTTGTTAGTTTTTTAGTTTGTTAGTTTGTTAGTTTGTTAGTTTGTTAGTTTGTTAGTTTGTTAGTTTGTTAGTTTGTTAGTTTGTTAGTTTGTTAGTTTGTTAGTTTGTTAGTTTGTTAGTTTGTTAGTTTGTTAGTTTGTTAGTTTGTTAGTTTGTTAGTTTGTTAGTTTGTTAGTTTGTTAGTTTGTTAGTTTGTTAGTTTGTTAGTTTGTTAGTTTGTTAGTTTGTTAGTTTGTTAGTTTGTTAGTTTGTTAGTTTGTTAGTTTGTTAGTTTGTTAGTTTGTTAGTTTGTTAGTTTGTTAGTTTGTTAGTTTGTTAGTTTGTTAGTTTGTTAGTTTGTTAGTTTGTTAGTTTGTTAGTTTGTTAGTTTGTTAGTTTGTTAGTTCGTTAGTTTGTTAGTTTGTTAGTTTGTTAGTTTGTTAGTTTGTTAGTTCGTTAGTTTGTTAGTTTGTTAGTTTGTTAGTTTGTTAGTTTGTTAGTTTGTTAGTTCGTTAGTTTGTTAGGTTGTTAGTTCGTTAGTTTGTTAGTTCGTTAGTTTGTTAGTTTGTTAGTTTGTTAGTTTGTTAGTTTGTTAGTTTGTTAGTTTGTTAGTTTGTTAGTTCGTTAGTTTGTTAGTTCGTTAGTTTGTTAGTTCGTTAGTTCGTTAGTTTGTTAGTTTGTTAGTTTGTTAGTTTGTTAGTTTGTTAGTTTGTTAGTTTGTTAGTTTGTTAGTTTGTTAGTTTGTTAGTTTGTTAGTTTGTTAGTTTGTTAGTTTGTTAGTTTGTTAGTTTGTTAGTTTGTTAGTTTGTTAGTTTGTTAGTTTGCTAGTTTGTTAGTTTGTTAGTTTGTTGGTTTGTTAGTTTGTTGGTTTGTTAGTTTGTTGGTTTGTTAGCTTGTTAGCTTGTTAGCTTGTTAGCTTGTTAGCTTGTTAGCTTGTTAGTTTGTTAGTTTGTTAGTTTGTTAGTTTGTTAGTTTGTTAGTTTGTTAGTTTGTTAGTTTGTTAGTTTGTTAGTTTGTTAGTTTGTTAGTTTGTTAGTTTGTTAGTTTGTTAGTTTGTTAGTTTGTTAGTTTGTTAGTTTGTTAGTTTGTTAGTTTGTTAGTTTGTTAGTTTGTTAGTTTGTTAGTTTGTTCGTTTGTTCGTTTGTTAGTTTGTTAGTTTGCTAGTTTGTTCGTTTGTTCGTCTGTTATTTTGTTAGATTGTTCGTTTGTTCGTTTGTTCGTTTGTTAGTTTGTTAGTTTGTTAGTTTGTTCGTTTGTTCGTCTCTTAGTTTGTTAGTTTGTTCGTTTGTTAGTTTGTTAGTTTGTTAGTTTGTTAGTTTGTTAGTTTGTTAGTTTGTTATTTTGTTAGTTTGTTAGTTTGTTAGTTTGTTATTTTGTTAGTTTGTTGGTTTGTTAGTTTGTTAGTTTGTTAGTTTGTTAGTTTGTTAGTTTGTTAGTTTGTTAGTTTGTTAGTTTGTTAGTTTGTTAGTTTGTTAGTTTGTTAGTTTGTTAGTTTGTTAGGTTGTTAGTTTGTTCGTTTGTTAGTTTGTTAGTTTGTTAGTTTGTTAGTTTGTTAGTTTGTTAGTTTGTTAGTTTGTTATTTTGTTAGTTTGTTAGTTTGTTAGTTTGTTAGTTTGTTAGTTTGTTAGTTTGTTAGTTTGTTAGTTTGTTAGTTTGTTAGTTTGTTAGTTTGTTAGTTTGTTATTTTGTTAGATTGTTCGTTTGTTCGTTTGTTCGTTTGTTAGTTTGTTAGTTTGTTAGTTTGTTCGTTTGTTCGTCTCTTAGTTTGTTAGTTTGTTAGTTTGTTAGTTTGTTAGTTTGTTAGTTTGTTAGTTTGTTAGTTTGTTAGTTTGTTAGTTTGTTAGTTTGTTAGTTTGTTAGTTTGTTAGTTTGTTAGTTTGTTAGTTTGTTAGTTTGTTAGTTTGTTAGTTTGTTAGTTTGTTAGTTTGTTAGTTTGTTAGTTTGTTAGTTTGTTATTTTGTTAGTTTGTTAGTTTGTTAGTTTGTTAGTTTGTTAGTTTGTTAGTTTGTTAGTTTGTTAGTTTGTTAGTTTGTTAGTTTGTTAGTTTGTTAGTTTGTTAGTTTGTTAGTTTGTTAGTTTGTTAGTTTGTTAGTTTGTTAGTTTGTTAGTTTGTTAGTTTGTTAGTTTGTTAGTTTGTTAGTTTGTTAGTTTGTTAGTTTGTTAGTTTGTTAGTTTGTTAGTTTGTTAGTTTGTTAGTTTGTTAGTTTGTTAGTTTGTTAGTTTGTTAGGTTGTTAGTTTGTTAGTTTGTTAGTTTGTTAGTTTGTTAGTTTGTTAGTTTGTTAGTTTGTTAGTTTGTTAGTTTGTTAGTTTGTTAGTTTGTTAGTTTGTTAGTTTGTTAGTTTGTTAGTTTGTTAGTTTGTTAGTTTGTTAGTTTGTTAGTTTGTTAGTTTGTTAGTTTGTTAGTTTGTTAGTTTGTTAGTTTGTTAGTTTGTTAGTTTGTTAGTTTGTTAGTTTGTTAGTTTGTTAGTTTGTTAGGTTGTTAGTTCGTTAGTTTGTTAGTTCGTTAGTTTGTTAGTTTGTTAGTTTGTTAGTTTGTTAGTTTGTTAGTTTGTTAGTTTGTTAGTTTGTTAGTTTGTTAGTTCGTTAGTTTGTTAGTTCGTTAGTTTGTTAGTTCGTTAGTTCGTTAGTTTGTTAGTTTGTTAGTTTGTTAGTTTGTTAGTTTGTTAGTTTGTTAGTTTGTTAGTTTGTTAGTTTGTTAGTTTGTTAGTTTGTTAGTTTGTTAGTTTGTTAGTTTGTTAGTTTGTTAGTTTGCTAGTTTGTTAGTTTGTTAGTTTGTTGGTTTGTTAGTTTGTTGGTTTGTTAGCTTGTTAGCTTGTTAGCTTGTTAGCTTGTTAGCTTGTTAGCTTGTTAGCTTGTTAGTTTGTTAGTTTGTTAGTTTGTTAGTTTGTTAGTTTGTTAGTTTGTTAGTTTGTTAGTTTGTTAGTTTGTTAGTTTGTTAGTTTGTTAGTTTGTTAGTTTGTTAGTTTGTTAGTTTGTTAGTTTGTTAGTTTGTTAGTTTGTTAGTTTGTTAGTTTGTTAGTTTGTTAGTTTGTTCGTTTGTTCGTTTGTTAGTTTGTTAGTTTGCTAGTTTGTTCGTTTGTTTTTCGTCTGTTATTTTGTTAGATTGTTCGTTTGTTCGTTTGTTCGTTTGTTCGTTTGTTAGTTTGTTAGTTTGTTAGTTTGTTCGTTTGTTCGTCTCTTAGTTTGTTAGTTTGTTCGTTTGTTAGTTTGTTAGTTTGTTAGTTTGTTAGTTTGTTAGTTTGTTAGTTTGTTATTTTGTTAGTTTGTTAGTTTGTTAGTTTGTTATTTTGTTAGTTTGTTGGTTTGTTAGTTTGTTAGTTTGTTAGTTTGTTAGTTTGTTAGTTTGTTAGTTTGTTAGTTTGTTAGTTTGTTAGTTTGTTAGTTTGTTAGTTTGTTAGTTTGTTAGTTTGTTAGGTTGTTAGTTTGTTCGTTTGTTAGTTTGTTAGTTTGTTAGTTTGTTAGTTTGTTAGTTTGTTAGTTTGTTAGTTTGTTAGTTTGTTAGTTTGTTAGTTTGTTAGTTTGTTAGTTTGTTAGTTTGTTAGTTTGTTAGTTTGTTAGTTTGTTAGTTTGTTAGTTTGTTAGTTTGTTAGTTTGTTAGTTTATTAGTTTGTAAGTTTGTTAGTTTGTTAGTTTGTTAGTTTGTTAGTTTGTTAGTTTGTTAGTTTGTTATTTTGTTAGATTGTTCGTTTGTTCGTTTGTTCGTTTGTTAGTTTGTTAGTTTGTTAGTTTGTTCGTTTGTTCGTCTCTTAGTTTGTTAGTTTGTTCGTTTGTTAGTTTGTTAGTTTGTTAGTTTGTTAGTTTGTTAGTTTGTTATTTTGTTAGTTTGTTAGTTTGTTAGTTTGTTATTTTGTTAGTTTGTTAGTTTGTTAGTTTGTTAGTTTGTTAGTTTGTTAGTTTGTTAGTTTGTTAGTTTGTTAGTTTGTTAGTTTGTTAGTTTGTTAGTTTGTTAGTTTGTTAGTTTGTTAGTTTGTTAGTTTGTTAGTTTGTTAGGTTGTTAGTTTGTTAGTTTGTTAGTTTGTTAGTTTGTTAGTTTGTTAGTTTGTTAGTTTGTTAGTTTGTTAGTTTTTTAGTTTGTTAGTTTGTTAGTTTGTTAGTTTGTTAGTTTGTTAGTTTGTTAGTTTGTTAGTTTGTTAGTTTGTTAGTTTGTTATTTTGTTAGATTGTTCGTTTGTTCGTTTGTTCGTTTGTTAGTTTGTTAGTTTGTTAGTTTGTTCGTTTGTTCGTCTCTTAGTTTGTTAGTTTGTTCGTTTGTTAGTTTGTTCGTTTGTTCGTCTCTTAGTTTGTTAGTTTGTTCGTTTGTTAGTTTGTTAGTTTGTTAGTTTGTTAGTTTGTTAGTTTGTTAGTTTGTTATTTTGTTAGTTTGTTAGTTTGTTAGTTTGTTATTTTGTTAGTTTGTTGGTTTGTTAGTTTGTTATTTTGTTAGTTTGTTAGTTTGTTAGTTTGTTAGTTTGTTAGTTTGTTAGTTTGTTAGTTTGTTAGTTTGTTAGTTTGTTAGTTTGTTAGTTTGTTAGTTTGTTCGTTTGTTCGTTTGTTCGTTTGTTAGTTTGTTAGTTTGCTAGTTTGTTCGTTTGTTCGTCTGTTATTTTGTTAGATTGTTCGTTTGTTCGTTTGTTCGTTTGTTCGTTTGTTAGTTTGTTAGTTTGTTAGTTTGTTCGTTTGTTCGTCTCTTAGTTTGTTAGTTTGTTCGTTTGTTAGTTTGTTAGTTTGTTAGTTTGTTAGTTTGTTAGTTTGTTAGTTTGTTATTTTGTTAGTTTGTTAGTTTGTTAGTTTGTTATTTTGTTAGTTTGTTGGTTTGTTAGTTTGTTAGTTTGTTAGTTTGTTAGTTTGTTAGGTTGTTAGTTTGTTCGTTTGTTAGTTTGTTAGTTTGTTAGTTTGTTAGTTTGTTAGTTTGTTAGTTTGTTAGTTTGTTAGTTTGTTAGTTTGTTAGTTTGTTAGTTTGTTAGTTTGTTAGTTTGTTAGTTTGTTAGTTTGTTAGTTTGTTAGTTTGTTAGTTTGTTAGTTTGTTAGTTTGTTAGTTTGTTAGTTTGTTAGTTTGTTAGTTTGTTAGTTTGTTATTTTGTTAGATTGTTCGTTTGTTCGTTTGTTCGTTTGTTAGTTTGTTAGTTTGTTAGTTTGTTCGTTTGTTCGTCTCTTAGTTTGTTAGTTTGTTCGTTTGTTAGTTTGTTCGTTTGTTCGTCTCTTAGTTTGTTAGTTTGTTCGTTTGTTAGTTTGTTAGTTTGTTAGTTTGTTAGTTTGTTAGTTTGTTAGTTTGTTATTTTGTTAGTTTGTTAGTTTGTTAGTTTGTTATTTTGTTAGTTTGTTGGTTTGTTAGTTTGTTATTTTGTTAGTTTGTTAGTTTGTTAGTTTGTTAGTTTGTTAGTTTGTTAGTTTGTTAGTTTGTTAGTTTGTTAGTTTGTTAGTTTGTTAGTTTGTTAGTTTGTTAGTTTGTTAGTTTGTTAGTTTGTTAGTTTGTTAGTTTGTTAGTTTGTTAGTTTGTTAGTTTGTTAGTTTGTTAGTTTGTTAGTTTGTTAGTTTGTTAGTTTGTTAGTTTGTTAGTTTGTTAGTTTGTTAGTTTGTTAGTTTGTTAGTTTGTTAGTTTGTTAGTTTGTTAGTTTGTTAGTTTGTTAGTTTGTTAGTTTGTTAGTTTGTTAGTTTGTTAGTTTGTTAGTTTGTTAGTTTGTTAGTTTGTTAGTTTGTTAGTTTGTTAGTTTGTTAGTTTGTTAGTTTGTTAGTTTGTTAGTTTGTTAGTTTGTTAGTTTGTTAGTTTGTTAGTTTGTTAGTTTGTTAGTTTGTTAGTTTGTTAGTTTGTTAGTTTGTTAGTTTGTTAGTTTGTTAGTTTGTTAGTTTGTTAGTTTGTTAGTTTGTTAGTTTGTTAGTTTGTTAGTTTGTTAGTTTGTTAGTTTGTTAGTTTGTTAGTTTGTTAGTTTGTTAGTTTGTTAGTTTGTTAGTTTGTTAGTTTGTTAGTTTGTTAGTTTGATAGTTTGTTATTTTGTTAGTTTGTTAGTTTGTTATTTTGTTAGTTTGTTAGTTTGTTAGTTTGTTAGTTTGTTAGTTTGTTAGTTTGTTAGTTTGTTAGTTTGTTAGTTTGTTAGGTTGTTAGTTTGTTCGTTTGTTAGTTTGTTAGTTTGTTAGTTTGTTAGTTTGTTAGTTTGTTAGTTTGTTAGTTTGTTATTTTGTTAGTTTGTTAGTTTGTTAGTTTGTTAGTTTGTTAGTTTGTTAGTTTGTTAGTTTGTTAGTTTGTTAGTTTGTTAGTTTGTTAGTTTGTTAGTTTGTTATTTTGTTAGATTGTTCGTTTGTTCGTTTGTTCGTTTGTTAGTTTGTTAGTTTGTTAGTTTGTTCGTTTGTTCGTCTCTTAGTTTGTTAGTTTGTTAGTTTGTTAGTTTGTTAGTTTGTTAGTTTGTTAGTTTGTTAGTTTGTTAGTTTGTTAGTTTGTTAGTTTGTTAGTTTGTTAGTTTGTTAGTTTGTTAGTTTGTTAGTTTGTTAGTTTGTTAGTTTGTTAGTTTGTTAGTTTGTTAGTTTGTTAGTTTGTTAGTTTGTTAGTTTGTTATTTTGTTAGTTTGTTAGTTTGTTAGTTTGTTAGTTTGTTAGTTTGTTAGTTTGTTAGTTTGTTAGTTTGTTAGTTTGTTAGTTTGTTAGTTTGTTAGTTTGTTAGTTTGTTAGTTTGTTAGTTTGTTAGTTTGTTAGTTTGTTAGTTTGTTAGTTTGTTAGTTTGTTAGTTTGTTAGTTTGTTAGTTTGTTAGTTTGTTAGTTTGTTAGTTTGTTAGTTTGTTAGTTTGTTAGTTTGTTAGTTTGTTAGTTTGTTAGTTTGTTAGGTTGTTAGTTTGTTAGTTTGTTAGTTTGTTAGTTTGTTAGTTTGTTAGTTTGTTAGTTTGTTAGTTTGTTAGTTTGTTAGTTTTTTAGTTTGTTAGTTTGTTAGTTTGTTAGTTTGTTAGTTTGTTAGTTTGTTAGTTTGTTAGTTTGTTAGTTTGTTAGTTTGTTAGTTTGTTAGTTTGTTAGTTTGTTAGTTTGTTAGTTTGTTAGTTTGTTAGTTTGTTAGTTTGTTAGTTTGTTAGTTTGTTAGTTTGTTAGTTTGTTAGTTTGTTAGGTTGTTAGTTCGTTAGTTTGTTAGTTCGTTAGTTTGTTAGTTTGTTAGTTTGTTAGTTTGTTAGTTTGTTAGTTTGTTAGTTTGTTAGTTTGTTAGTTTGTTAGTTCGTTAGTTTGTTAGTTCGTTAGTTTGTTAGTTCGTTAGTTCGTTAGTTTGTTAGTTTGTTAGTTTGTTAGTTTGTTAGTTTGTTAGTTTGTTAGTTTGTTAGTTTGTTAGTTTGTTAGTTTGTTAGTTTGTTAGTTTGTTAGTTTGTTAGTTTGTTAGTTTGTTAGTTTGCTAGTTTGTTAGTTTGTTAGTTTGTTGGTTTGTTAGTTTGTTGGTTTGTTAGCTTGTTAGCTTGTTAGCTTGTTAGCTTGTTAGCTTGTTAGCTTGTTAGCTTGTTAGTTTGTTAGTTTGTTAGTTTGTTAGTTTGTTAGTTTGTTAGTTTGTTAGTTTGTTAGTTTGTTAGTTTGTTAGTTTGTTAGTTTGTTAGTTTGTTAGTTTGTTAGTTTGTTAGTTTGTTAGTTTGTTAGTTTGTTAGTTTGTTAGTTTGTTAGTTTGTTCGTTTGTTCGTTTGTTAGTTTGTTAGTTTGCTAGTTTGTTCGTTTGTTCGTCTGTTATTTTGTTAGATTGTTCGTTTGTTCGTTTGTTCGTTTGTTCGTTTGTTAGTTTGTTAGTTTGTTAGTTTGTTCGTTTGTTCGTCTCTTAGTTTGTTAGTTTGTTCGTTTGTTAGTTTGTTAGTTTGTTAGTTTGTTAGTTTGTTAGTTTGTTAGTTTGTTATTTTGTTAGTTTGTTAGTTTGTTAGTTTGTTATTTTGTTAGTTTGTTGGTTTGTTAGTTTGTTAGTTTGTTAGGTTGTTAGTTTGTTCGTTTGTTAGTTTGTTAGTTTGTTAGTTTGTTAGTTTGTTAGTTTGTTAGTTTGTTAGTTTGTTAGTTTGTTAGTTTGTTAGTTTGTTAGTTTGTTAGTTTGTTAGTTTGTTAGTTTGTTAGTTTGTTAGTTTGTTAGTTTGTTAGTTTGTTAGTTTGTTAGTTTGTTAGTTTATTAGTTTGTAAGTTTGTTAGTTTGTTAGTTTGTTAGTTTGTTAGTTTGTTAGTTTGTTAGTTTGTTATTTTGTTAGATTGTTCGTTTGTTCGTTTGTTCGTTTGTTAGTTTGTTAGTTTGTTAGTTTGTTCGTTTGTTCGTCTCTTAGTTTGTTAGTTTGTTCGTTTGTTAGTTTGTTAGTTTGTTAGTTTGTTAGTTTGTTAGTTTGTTATTTTGTTAGTTTGTTAGTTTGTTAGTTTGTTATTTTGTTAGTTTGTTAGTTTGTTAGTTTGTTAGTTTGTTAGTTTGTTAGTTTGTTAGTTTGTTAGTTTGTTAGTTTGTTAGTTTGTTAGTTTGTTAGTTTGTTAGTTTGTTAGTTTGTTAGTTTGTTAGTTTGTTAGTTTGTTAGGTTGTTAGTTTGTTAGTTTGTTAGTTTGTTAGTTTGTTAGTTTGTTAGTTTGTTAGTTTGTTAGTTTGTTAGTTTTTTAGTTTGTTAGTTTGTTAGTTTGTTAGTTTGTTAGTTTGTTAGTTTGTTAGTTTGTTAGTTTGTTAGTTTGTTAGTTTGTTAGTTTGTTAGTTTGTTAGTTTGTTAGTTTGTTAGTTTGTTAGTTTGTTAGTTTGTTAGTTTGTTAGTTTGTTAGTTTGTTAGTTTGTTAGTTTGTTAGTTTGTTAGTTTGTTAGTTTGTTAGTTTGTTAGTTTGTTAGTTTGTTAGTTTGTTAGTTTGTTAGTTTGTTAGTTTGTTAGTTTGTTAGTTTGTTAGTTTGTTAGTTTGTTAGTTTGTTAGTTTGTTAGTTTGTTAGTTTGTTAGTTTGTTAGTTTGTTAGTTTGTTAGTTTGTTAGTTTGTTAGTTTGTTAGTTCGTTAGTTTGTTAGTTTGTTAGTTTGTTAGTTTGTTAGTTTGTTAGTTCGTTAGTTTGTTAGTTTGTTAGTTTGTTAGTTTGTTAGTTTGTTAGTTTGTTAGTTCGTTAGTTTGTTAGGTTGTTAGTTCGTTAGTTTGTTAGTTCGTTAGTTTGTTAGTTTGTTAGTTTGTTAGTTTGTTAGTTTGTTAGTTTGTTAGTTTGTTAGTTTGTTAGTTCGTTAGTTTGTTAGTTCGTTAGTTTGTTAGTTCGTTAGTTCGTTAGTTTGTTAGTTTGTTAGTTTGTTAGTTTGTTAGTTTGTTAGTTTGTTAGTTTGTTAGTTTGTTAGTTTGTTAGTTTGTTAGTTTGTTAGTTTGTTAGTTTGTTAGTTTGTTAGTTTGTTAGTTTGTTAGTTTGTTAGTTTGTTAGTTTGTTAGTTTGCTAGTTTGTTAGTTTGTTAGTTTGTTGGTTTGTTAGTTTGTTGGTTTGTTAGTTTGTTGGTTTGTTAGCTTGTTAGCTTGTTAGCTTGTTAGCTTGTTAGCTTGTTAGCTTGTTAGTTTGTTAGTTTGTTAGTTTGTTAGTTTGTTAGTTTGTTAGTTTGTTAGTTTGTTAGTTTGTTAGTTTGTTAGTTTGTTAGTTTGTTAGTTTGTTAGTTTGTTAGTTTGTTAGTTTGTTAGTTTGTTAGTTTGTTAGTTTGTTAGTTTGTTAGTTTGTTAGTTTGTTAGTTTGTTAGTTTGTTAGTTTGTTCGTTTGTTCGTTTGTTAGTTTGTTAGTTTGCTAGTTTGTTCGTTTGTTCGTCTGTTATTTTGTTAGATTGTTCGTTTGTTCGTTTGTTCGTTTGTTAGTTTGTTAGTTTGTTAGTTTGTTCGTTTGTTCGTCTCTTAGTTTGTTAGTTTGTTCGTTTGTTAGTTTGTTAGTTTGTTAGTTTGTTAGTTTGTTAGTTTGTTAGTTTGTTATTTTGTTAGTTTGTTAGTTTGTTAGTTTGTTATTTTGTTAGTTTGTTGGTTTGTTAGTTTGTTAGTTTGTTAGTTTGTTAGTTTGTTAGTTTGTTAGTTTGTTAGTTTGTTAGTTTGTTAGTTTGTTAGTTTGTTAGTTTGTTAGTTTGTTAGTTTGTTAGGTTGTTAGTTTGTTCGTTTGTTAGTTTGTTAGTTTGTTAGTTTGTTAGTTTGTTAGTTTGTTAGTTTGTTAGTTTGTTATTTTGTTAGTTTGTTAGTTTGTTAGTTTGTTAGTTTGTTAGTTTGTTAGTTTGTTAGTTTGTTAGTTTGTTAGTTTGTTAGTTTGTTAGTTTGTTAGTTTGTTATTTTGTTAGATTGTTCGTTTGTTCGTTTGTTCGTTTGTTAGTTTGTTAGTTTGTTAGTTTGTTCGTTTGTTCGTCTCTTAGTTTGTTAGTTTGTTAGTTTGTTAGTTTGTTAGTTTGTTAGTTTGTTAGTTTGTTAGTTTGTTAGTTTGTTAGTTTGTTAGTTTGTTAGTTTGTTAGTTTGTTAGTTTGTTAGTTTGTTAGTTTGTTAGTTTGTTAGTTTGTTAGTTTGTTAGTTTGTTAGTTTGTTAGTTTGTTAGTTTGTTAGTTTGTTATTTTGTTAGTTTGTTAGTTTGTTAGTTTGTTAGTTTGTTAGTTTGTTAGTTTGTTAGTTTGTTAGTTTGTTAGTTTGTTAGTTTGTTAGTTTGTTAGTTTGTTAGTTTGTTAGTTTGTTAGTTTGTTAGTTTGTTAGTTTGTTAGTTTGTTAGTTTGTTAGTTTGTTAGTTTGTTAGTTTGTTAGTTTGTTAGTTTGTTAGTTTGTTAGTTTGTTAGTTTGTTAGTTTGTTAGTTTGTTAGTTTGTTAGTTTGTTAGTTTGTTAGTTTGTTAGGTTGTTAGTTTGTTAGTTTGTTAGTTTGTTAGTTTGTTAGTTTGTTAGTTTGTTAGTTTGTTAGTTTGTTAGTTTGTTAGTTTGTTAGTTTGTTAGTTTGTTAGTTTGTTAGTTTGTTAGTTTGTTAGTTTGTTAGTTTGTTAGTTTGTTAGTTTGTTAGTTTGTTAGTTTGTTAGTTTGTTAGTTTGTTAGTTTGTTAGTTTGTTAGTTTGTTAGTTTGTTAGTTTGTTAGTTTGTTAGTTTGTTAGGTTGTTAGTTCGTTAGTTTGTTAGTTCGTTAGTTTGTTAGTTTGTTAGTTTGTTAGTTTGTTAGTTTGTTAGTTTGTTAGTTTGTTAGTTTGTTAGTTTGTTAGTTCGTTAGTTTGTTAGTTCGTTAGTTTGTTAGTTCGTTAGTTCGTTAGTTTGTTAGTTTGTTAGTTTGTTAGTTTGTTAGTTTGTTAGTTTGTTAGTTTGTTAGTTTGTTAGTTTGTTAGTTTGTTAGTTTGTTAGTTTGTTAGTTTGTTAGTTTGTTAGTTTGTTAGTTTGCTAGTTTGTTAGTTTGTTAGTTTGTTGGTTTGTTAGTTTGTTGGTTTGTTAGCTTGTTAGCTTGTTAGCTTGTTAGCTTGTTAGCTTGTTAGCTTGTTAGCTTGTTAGTTTGTTAGTTTGTTAGTTTGTTAGTTTGTTAGTTTGTTAGTTTGTTAGTTTGTTAGTTTGTTAGTTTGTTAGTTTGTTAGTTTGTTAGTTTGTTAGTTTGTTAGTTTGTTAGTTTGTTAGTTTGTTAGTTTGTTAGTTTGTTAGTTTGTTAGTTTGTTAGTTTGTTAGTTTGTTCGTTTGTTCGTTTGTTAGTTTGTTAGTTTGCTAGTTTGTTCGTTTGTTCGTCTGTTATTTTGTTAGATTGTTCGTTTGTTCGTTTGTTCGTTTGTTCGTTTGTTAGTTTGTTAGTTTGTTAGTTTGTTCGTTTGTTCGTCTCTTAGTTTGTTAGTTTGTTCGTTTGTTAGTTTGTTAGTTTGTTAGTTTGTTAGTTTGTTAGTTTGTTAGTTTGTTATTTTGTTAGTTTGTTAGTTTGTTAGTTTGTTATTTTGTTAGTTTGTTGGTTTGTTAGTTTGTTAGTTTGTTAGTTTGTTAGTTTGTTAGTTTGTTAGTTTGTTAGTTTGTTAGTTTGTTAGTTTGTTAGTTTGTTAGTTTGTTAGTTTGTTAGTTTGTTAGGTTGTTAGTTTGTTCGTTTGTTAGTTTGTTAGTTTGTTAGTTTGTTAGTTTGTTAGTTTGTTAGTTTGTTAGTTTGTTAGTTTGTTAGTTTGTTAGTTTGTTAGTTTGTTAGTTTGTTAGTTTGTTAGTTTGTTAGTTTGTTAGTTTGTTAGTTTGTTAGTTTGTTAGTTTGTTAGTTTGTTAGTTTATTAGTTTGTAAGTTTGTTAGTTTGTTAGTTTGTTAGTTTGTTAGTTTGTTAGTTTGTTAGTTTGTTATTTTGTTAGATTGTTCGTTTGTTCGTTTGTTCGTTTGTTAGTTTGTTAGTTTGTTAGTTTGTTCGTTTGTTC
>NW_027477581.1:2500-17500 GCF_051020955.1 Megalopta genalis | reverse complement strand
GTTAGTTTGTTATTTTGTTAGTTTGTTAGTTTGTTAGTTTGTTAGTTTGTTAGTTTGTTAGGTTGTTAGTTTGTTCGTTTGTTAGTTTGTTAGTTTGTTAGTTTCTTAGTTTCTTAGTTTGTTAGTTTGTTAGTTTGTTAGTTTGTTAGTTTGTTAGTTTGTTAGTTTGTTAGTTTGTTAGTTTGTTAGTTTGTTAGTTTGTTAGTTTGTTAGTTTGTTAGTTTGTTAGTTTGTTAGTTTGTTAGTTTGTTAGTTTGTTAGTTTGTTAGTTTGTTAGTTTGTTAGTTTGTTAGTTTGTTAGTTTGTTAGTTTGTTAGTTTGTTAGTTTGTTAGTTTGTTAGTTTGTTAGTTTGTTAGTTTGTTAGTTTGTTAGTTTGTTAGTTTGTTAGTTTGTTAGTTTGTTAGTTTGTTAGTTTGTTAGTTTGTTAGTTTGTTAGTTTGTTAGTTTGTTAGTTTGTTAGTTTGTTAGTTTGTTAGTTTGTTAGTTTGTTAGTTTGTTAGTTTGTTAGTTTGTTAGTTTGTTAGTTTGTTAGTTTGTTAGTTTGTTAGTTTGTTAGTTTGTTAGTTTGTTAGTTTGTTAGTTTGTTAGTTTGTTAGTTTGTTAGTTTGTTAGTTTGTTAGTTTGTTAGTTTGTTAGTTTGTTAGTTTGTTAGTTTGTTAGTTTGTTAGTTTGTTAGTTTGTTAGTTTGTTAGTTTGTTAGTTTGTTAGTTTGTTAGGTTGTTAGTTTGTTAGTTTGTTAGTTTGTTAGTTTGTTAGTTAGTTAGTTTGTTAGTTTGTTAGTTTGTTAGTTTGTTAGTTTGTTAGTTTGTTAGTTTGTTAGTTTGTTAGTTTGTTAGTTTGTTAGTTTGTTAGTTTGTTAGTTTGTTAGTTTGTTAGTTTGTTAGTTTGTTAGTTTGTTAGTTTGTTAGTTTGTTAGTTTGTTAGTTTGTTAGTTTGTTAGTTTGTTAGTTTGTTAGTTTGTTAGTTTGTTAGTTTGTTAGTTTGTTAGGTTGTTAGTTCGTTAGTTTGTTAGTTCGTTAGTTTGTTAGTTTGTTAGTTTGTTAGTTTGTTAGTTTGTTAGTTTGTTAGTTTGTTAGTTTGTTAGTTTGTTAGTTCGTTAGTTTGTTAGTTCGTTAGTTTGTTAGTTCGTTAGTTCGTTAGTTTGTTAGTTTGTTAGTTTGTTAGTTTGTTAGTTTGTTAGTTTGTTAGTTTGTTAGTTTGTTAGTTTGTTAGTTTGTTAGTTTGTTAGTTTGTTAGTTTGTTAGTTTGTTAGTTTGTTAGTTTGCTAGTTTGTTAGTTTGTTAGTTTGTTGGTTTGTTAGTTTGTTGGTTTGTTAGCTTGTTAGCTTGTTAGCTTGTTAGCTTGTTAGCTTGTTAGCTTGTTAGCTTGTTAGTTTGTTAGTTTGTTAGTTTGTTAGTTTGTTAGTTTGTTAGTTTGTTAGTTTGTTAGTTTGTTAGTTTGTTAGTTTGTTAGTTTGTTAGTTTGTTAGTTTGTTAGTTTGTTAGTTTGTTAGTTTGTTAGTTTGTTAGTTTGTTAGTTTGTTAGTTTGTTAGTTTGTTAGTTTGTTAGTTTGTTCGTTTGTTCGTTTGTTAGTTTGTTAGTTTGCTAGTTTGTTCGTTTGTTCGTCTGTTATTTTGTTAGATTGTTCGTTTGTTCGTTTGTTCGTTTGTTCGTTTGTTAGTTTGTTAGTTTGTTAGTTTGTTCGTTTGTTCGTCTCTTAGTTTGTTAGTTTGTTCGTTTGTTAGTTTGTTAGTTTGTTAGTTTGTTAGTTTGTTAGTTTGTTAGTTTGTTATTTTGTTAGTTTGTTAGTTTGTTAGTTTGTTATTTTGTTAGTTTGTTGGTTTGTTAGTTTGTTAGTTTGTTAGTTTGTTAGTTTGTTAGTTTGTTAGTTTGTTAGTTTGTTAGTTTGTTAGTTTGTTAGTTTGTTAGTTTGTTAGTTTGTTAGTTTGTTAGGTTGTTAGTTTGTTCGTTTGTTAGTTTGTTAGTTTGTTAGTTTGTTAGTTTGTTAGTTTGTTAGTTTGTTAGTTTGTTAGTTTGTTAGTTTGTTAGTTTGTTAGTTTGTTAGTTTGTTAGTTTGTTAGTTTGTTAGTTTGTTAGTTTGTTAGTTTGTTAGTTTGTTAGTTTGTTAGTTTATTAGTTTGTAAGTTTGTTAGTTTGTTAGTTTGTTAGTTTGTTAGTTTGTTAGTTTGTTAGTTTGTTATTTTGTTAGATTGTTCGTTTGTTCGTTTGTTCGTTTGTTAGTTTGTTAGTTTGTTAGTTTGTTCGTTTGTTCGTCTCTTAGTTTGTTAGTTTGTTCGTTTGTTAGTTTGTTAGTTTGTTAGTTTGTTAGTTTGTTAGTTTGTTATTTTGTTAGTTTGTTAGTTTGTTAGTTTGTTATTTTGTTAGTTTGTTAGTTTGTTAGTTTGTTAGTTTGTTAGTTTGTTAGTTTGTTAGTTTGTTAGTTTGTTAGTTTGTTAGTTTGTTAGTTTGTTAGTTTGTTAGTTTGTTAGTTTGTTAGTTTGTTAGTTTGTTAGTTTGTTAGGTTGTTAGTTTGTTAGTTTGTTAGTTTGTTAGTTTGTTAGTTTGTTAGTTTGTTAGTTTGTTAGTTTGTTAGTTTTTTAGTTTGTTAGTTTGTTAGTTTGTTAGTTTGTTAGTTTGTTAGTTTGTTAGTTTGTTAGTTTGTTAGTTTGTTAGTTTGTTAGTTTGTTAGTTTGTTAGTTTGTTAGTTTGTTAGTTTGTTAGTTTGTTAGTTTGTTAGTTTGTTAGTTTGTTAGTTTGTTAGTTTGTTAGTTTGTTAGTTTGTTAGTTTGTTAGGTTGTTAGTTCGTTAGTTTGTTAGTTCGTTAGTTTGTTAGTTTGTTAGTTTGTTAGTTTGTTAGTTTGTTAGTTTGTTAGTTTGTTAGTTCGTTAGTTTGTTAGTTCGTTAGTTTGTTAGTTCGTTAGTTCGTTAGTTTGTTAGTTTGTTAGTTTGTTAGTTTGTTAGTTTGTTAGTTTGTTAGTTTGTTAGTTTGTTAGTTTGTTAGTTTGTTAGTTTGTTAGTTTGTTAGTTTGTTAGTTTGTTAGTTTGTTAGTTTGCTAGTTTGTTAGTTTGTTAGTTTGTTGGTTTGTTAGTTTGTTGGTTTGTTAGCTTGTTAGCTTGTTAGCTTGTTAGCTTGTTAGCTTGTTAGCTTGTTAGCTTGTTAGCTTGTTAGTTTGTTAGTTTGTTAGTTTGTTAGTTTGTTAGTTTGTTAGTTTGTTAGTTTGTTAGTTTGTTAGTTTGTTAGTTTGTTAGTTTGTTAGTTTGTTAGTTTGTTAGTTTGTTAGTTTGTTAGTTTGTTAGTTTGTTAGTTTGTTAGTTTGTTCGTTTGTTCGTTTGTTCGTTTGTTAGTTTGTTAGTTTGCTAGTTTGTTCGTTTGTTCGTCTGTTATTTTGTTAGATTGTTCGTTTGTTCGTTTGTTCGTTTGTTCGTTTGTTCGTTTGTTAGTTTGTTAGTTTGTTAGTTTGTTCGTTTGTTCGTCTCTTAGTTTGTTAGTTTGTTCGTTTGTTAGTTTGTTAGTTTGTTAGTTTGTTAGTTTGTTAGTTTGTTAGTTTGTTATTTTGTTAGTTTGTTAGTTTGTTAGTTTGTTATTTTGTTAGTTTGTTGGTTTGTTAGTTTGTTAGTTTGTTAGTTTGTTAGTTTGTTAGGTTGTTAGTTTGTTCGTTTGTTAGTTTGTTAGTTTGTTAGTTTGTTAGTTTGTTAGTTTGTTAGTTTGTTAGTTTGTTAGTTTGTTAGTTTGTTAGTTTGTTAGTTTGTTAGTTTGTTAGTTTGTTAGTTTGTTAGTTTGTTAGTTTGTTAGTTTGTTAGTTTGTTAGTTTGTTAGTTTGTTAGTTTGTTAGTTTGTTAGTTTGTTAGTTTGTTAGATTGTTCGTTTGTTCGTTTGTTCGTTTGTTAGTTTGTTAGTTTGTTAGTTTGTTCGTTTGTTCGTCTCTTAGTTTGTTAGTTTGTTCGTTTGTTAGTTTGTTCGTTTGTTCGTCTCTTAGTTTGTTAGTTTGTTCGTTTGTTAGTTTGTTAGTTTGTTAGTTTGTTAGTTTGTTAGTTTGTTAGTTTGTTATTTTGTTAGTTTGTTAGTTTGTTAGTTTGTTATTTTGTTAGTTTGTTGGTTTGTTAGTTTGTTATTTTGTTAGTTTGTTAGTTTGTTAGTTTGTTAGTTTGTTAGTTTGTTAGTTTGTTAGTTTGTTAGTTTGTTAGTTTGTTAGTTTGTTAGTTTGTTAGTTTGTTAGTTTGTTAGTTTGTTAGTTTGTTAGTTTGTTAGTTTGTTAGTTTGTTAGTTTGTTAGTTTGTTAGTTTGTTAGTTTGTTAGTTTGTTAGTTTGTTAGTTTGTTAGTTTGTTAGTTTGTTAGTTTGTTAGTTTGTTAGTTTGTTAGTTTGTTAGTTTGTTAGTTTGTTAGTTTGTTAGTTTGTTAGTTTGTTAGTTTGTTAGTTTGTTAGTTTGTTAGTTTGTTAGTTTGTTAGTTTGTTAGTTTGTTAGTTTGTTAGTTTGTTAGTTTGTTAGTTTGTTAGTTTGTTAGTTTGTTAGTTTGTTAGTTTGTTAGTTTGTTAGTTTGTTAGTTTGTTAGTTTGTTAGTTTGTTAGTTTGTTAGTTTGTTAGTTTGTTAGTTTGTTAGTTTGTTAGTTTGTTAGTTTGTTAGTTTGTTAGTTTGTTAGTTTGTTAGTTTGTTAGTTTGTTAGTTTGTTAGTTTGTTAGTTTGTTAGTTTGTTAGTTTGTTAGTTTGTTAGTTTGTTAGTTTGTTAGTTTGTTAGTTTGTTAGTTTGTTAGTTTGTTAGTTTGTTAGTTTGTTAGTTTGTTAGTTTGTTAGTTTGTTAGTTTGTTAGTTTGTTAGTTTGTTAGTTTGTTAGTTTGTTAGTTTGTTAGTTTGTTAGTTTGTTAGTTTGTTAGTTTGTTAGTTTGTTAGTTTGTTAGTTTGTTAGTTTGTTAGTTTGTTAGTTTGTTAGTTTGTTAGTTTGTTAGTTTGTTAGTTTGTTAGTTTGTTAGTTTGTTAGTTTGTTAGTTTGTTAGTTTGTTAGTTTGTTAGTTTGTTAGTTTGTTAGTTTGTTAGTTTGTTAGTTTGTTAGTTTGTTAGTTTGTTAGTTTGTTAGTTTGTTAGTTTGTTAGTTTGTTAGTTTGTTAGTTTGTTAGTTTGTTAGTTTGTTAGTTTGTTAGTTTGTTAGTTTGTTAGTTTGTTAGTTTGTTAGTTTGTTAGTTTGTTAGTTTGTTAGTTTGTTAGTTTGTTAGTTTGTTAGTTTGTTAGTTTGTTAGTTTGTTAGTTTGTTAGTTTGTTAGTTTGTTAGTTTGTTAGTTTGTTAGTTTGTTAGTTTGTTAGTTTGTTAGTTTGTTAGTTTGTTAGTTTGTTAGTTTGTTAGTTTGTTAGTTTGTTAGTTTGTTAGTTTGTTAGTTTGTTAGTTTGTTAGGTTGTTAGTTTGTTAGTTTGTTAGTTTGTTAGTTTGTTAGTTTGTTAGTTTGTTAGGTTGTTAGTTTGTTAGTTTGTTAGTTTGTTAGTTTGTTAGTTTGTTAGTTTGTTAGTTTGTTAGTTTGTTAGTTTGTTAGTTTGTTAGTTTGTTAGTTTGTTAGTTTGTTAGTTTGTTAGTTTGTTAGTTTGTTAGTTTGTTAGTTTGTTAGTTTGTTAGTTTGTTAGTTTGTTAGTTTGTTAGTTTGTTAGTTTGTTAGTTTGTTAGTTTGTTAGTTTGTTAGTTTGTTAGTTTGTTAGTTTGTTAGTTTGTTAGTTTGTTAGTTTGTTAGTTTGTTAGTTTGTTAGTTTGTTAGTTTGTTAGTTTGTTAGTTTGTTAGTTTGTTAGTTTGTTAGTTTGTTAGTTTGTTAGTCTGTCAGTTCGTTAGTTTGTTAGGTTGTTAGTTTGTTAGTTTGTTAGTTTGTTAGTTTGTTAGTTTGTTAGTTTGTTAGTTTGTTAGTTTGTTAGTTTGTTAGTTTGTTAGTTTGTTAGTTTGTTAGTTTGTTAGTTTGTTAGTTTGTTAGTTTGTTAGTTTGTTAGTTTGTTAGTTTGTTAGTTTGTTAGTTTGTTAGTTTGTTAGTTTGTTAGTTTGTTAGTTTGTTAGTTTGTTATTTTGTTAGTTTGTTATTTTGTTAGTTTGTTAGTTTGTTATTTTGTTAGTTTGTTAGTTTGTTAGTTTGTTAGTTTGTTAGTTTGTTAGTTTGTTAGTTTGTTAGTTTGTTAGTTTGTTAGGTTGTTAGTTTGTTCGTTTGTTAGTTTGTTAGTTTGTTAGTTTGTTAGTTTGTTAGTTTGTTAGTTTGTTAGTTTGTTAGTTTGTTAGTTTGTTAGTTTGTTAGTTTGTTAGTTTGTTAGTTTGTTAGTTTGTTAGTTTGTTATTTTGTTAGATTGTTCGTTTGTTCGTTTGTTCGTTTGTTAGTTTGTTAGTTTGTTAGTTTGTTCGTTTGTTCGTCTCTTAGTTTGTTAGTTTGTTCGTTTGTTAGTTTGTTAGTTTGTTAGTTTGTTAGTTTGTTAGTTTGTTAGTTTGTTAGTTTGTTAGTTTGTTAGTTTGTTAGTTTGTTAGTTTGTTAGTTTGTTAGTTTGTTAGTTTGTTAGTTTGTTAGTTTGTTAGTTTGTTAGTTTGTTAGTTTGTTAGTTTGTTAGTTTGTTAGTTTGTTAGTTTGTTAGTTTGTTAGTTTGTTAGTTTGTTAGTTTGTTAGTTTGTTAGTTTGTTAGTTTGTTAGTTTGTTAGTTTGTTAGTTTGTTAGTTTGTTAGTTTGTTAGTTTGTTAGTTTGTTAGTTTGTTAGTTTGTTAGTTTGTTAGTTTGTTAGTTTGTTAGTTTGTTAGTTTGTTAGTTTGTTAGTTTGTTAGTTTGTTAGTTTGTTAGTTTGTTAGTTTGTTAGTTTGTTAGTTTGTTAGTTTGTTAGTTTGTTAGTTTGTTAGTTTGTTAGTTTGTTAGTTTGTTAGTTTGTTAGTTTGTTAGTTTGTTAGTTTGTTAGTTTGTTAGTTTGTTAGTTTGTTAGTTTGTTAGTTTGTTAGTTTGTTAGTTTGTTAGTTTGTTAGTTTGTTAGTTTGTTAGTTTGTTAGTTTGTTAGTTTGTTAGTTTGTTAGTTTGTTAGTTTGTTAGTTTGTTAGTTTGTTAGTTTGTTAGTTTGTTAGTTTGTTAGTTTGTTAGTATGTTAGTTTGTTAGTTTGTTAGTTTGTTAGTTTGTTAGTTTGTTAGTTTGTTAGTTTGTTAGTTTGTTAGTTTGTTAGTTTGTTAGTTTGTTAGTTTGTTAGTTTGTTAGTTTGTTAGTTTGTTAGTTTGTTAGTTTGTTAGGTTGTTAGTTTGTTAGTTTGTTAGTTTGTTAGTTTGTTAGTTTGTTAGTTTGTTAGTTTGTTAGTTTGTTAGTTTGTTAGTTTGTTAGTTTGTTAGTTTGTTAGTTTGTTAGTTTGTTAGTTTGTTAGTTTGTTAGTTTGTTAGTTTGTTAGTTTGTTAGTTTGTTAGTTTGTTAGTTTGTTAGTTTGTTAGTTTGTTAGTTTGTTAGTTTGTTAGTTTGTTAGTTTGTTAGTTTGTTAGTTTGTTAGTTTGTTAGTTTGTTAGTTTGTTAGTTTGTTAGTTTGTTAGTTTGTTAGTTTGTTAGTTTGTTAGTTTGTTAGTTTGTTAGTTTGTTAGTTTGTTAGTTTGTTAGTTTGTTAGTTTGTTAGTTTGTTAGTTTGTTAGTTTGTTAGTTTGTTAGTTTGTTAGTTTGTTAGTTTGTTAGTTTGTTAGTTTGTTAGTTTGTTAGTTTGTTAGTTTGTTAGTTTGTTAGTTTGTTAGTTTGTTAGTTTGTTAGTTTGTTAGTTTGTTAGTTTGTTAGTTTGTTAGTTTGTTAGTTTGTTAGTTTGTTAGTTTGTTAGTTTGTTAGTTTGTTAGGTTGTTAGTTTGTTAGTTTGTTAGTTTGTTAGTTTGTTAGTTTGTTAGGTTGTTAGTTTGTTAGTTTGTTAGTTTGTTAGTTTGTTAGTTTGTTAGTTTGTTAGTTTGTTAGTTTGTTAGTTTGTTAGTTTGTTAGTTTGTTAGTTTGTTAGTTTGTTAGTTTGTTAGTTTGTTAGTTTGTTAGTTTGTTAGTTTGTTAGTTTGTTAGGTTGTTAGTTTGTTAGTTTGTTAGTTTGTTAGTTTGTTAGTTTGTTAGTTTGTTAGTTTGTTAGTTTGTTAGTTTGTTAGTTTGTTAGTTTGTTAGTTTGTTAGTTTGTTAGTTTGTTAGTTTGTTAGTTTGTTAGTTTGTTAGTTTGTTAGTTTGTTAGTTTGTTAGTTTGTTAGTTTGTTAGTTTGTTAGTTTGTTAGTTTGTTAGTTTGTTAGTTTGTTAGTTTGTTAGTTTGTTAGTTTGTTAGTTTGTTAGTTTGTTAGTTTGTTAGTTTGTTAGTTTGTTAGTTTGTTAGTTTGTTAGTTTGTTAGTTTGTTAGTTTGTTAGTTTGTTAGTTTGTTAGTTGTTAGTTTGTTAGTTTGTTAGTTTGTTAGTTTGTTAGTTTGTTAGTTTGTTAGTTTGTTAGTTTGTTAGTTTGTTAGTTTGTTAGTTTGTTAGTTTGTTAGTTTGTTAGTTTGTTAGTTTGTTAGTTTGTTAGTTTGTTAGTTTGTTAGTTTGTTAGTTTGTTAGTTTGTTAGTTTGTTAGTTTGTTAGTTTGTTAGTTGTTGTTTGTTAGTTTGTTAGTTTGTTAGTTTGTTAGTTTGTTAGTTTGTTAGTTTGTTAGTTTGTTAGTTTGTTAGTTTGTTAGTTTGTTAGTTTGTTAGTTTGTTAGTTTGTTAGTTTGTTAGTTTGTTAGTTTGTTAGTTTGTTAGTTTGTTAGTTTGTTAGTTTGTTAGTTTGTTAGTTTGTTAGTTTGTTAGTTTGTTAGTTTGTTAGTTTGTTAGGTTGTTAGTTTGTTAGTTTGTTAGTTTGTTAGTTTGTTAGTTTGTTAGTTTGTTAGTTTGTTAGTTTGTTAGTTTGTTAGTTTGTTAGTTTGTTAGTTTGTTAGTTCGTTAGTTTGTTAGTTTGTTAGTTTGTTAGTTTGTTAGTTTGTTAGTTTGTTAGTTTGTTAGTTCGTTAGTTTGTTAGTTTGTTAGTTTGTTAGTTTGTTAGTTTGTTAGTTCGTTAGTTTGTTAGTTCGTTAGTTTGTTAGTTCGTTAGTTTGTTAGTTCGTTAGTTCGTTAGTTTGTTAGTTTGTTAGTTTGTTAGTTTGTTAGTTTGTTAGTTTGTTAGTTTGTTAGTTTGTTAGTTTGTTAGTTTGTTAGTTTGTTAGTTTGTTAGTTTGTTAGTTTGTTAGTTTGTTAGTTTGTTAGTTTGCTAGTTTGTTAGTTTGTTAGTTTGTTGGTTTGTTAGTTTGTTGGTTTGTTAGCTTGTTAGCTTGTTAGCTTGTTAGCTTGTTAGCTTGTTAGCTTGTTAGCTTGTTAGTTTGTTAGTTTGTTAGTTTGTTAGTTTGTTAGTTTGTTAGTTTGTTAGTTTGTTAGTTTGTTAGTTTGTTAGTTTGTTAGTTTGTTAGTTTGTTAGTTTGTTAGTTTGTTAGTTTGTTAGTTTGTTAGTTTGTTAGTTTGTTAGTTTGTTCGTTTGTTCGTTTGTTCGTTTGTTAGTTTGCTAGTTTGTTCGTTTGTTCGTCTGTTATTTTGTTAGATTGTTCGTTTGTTCGTTTGTTCGTTTGTTAGTTTGTTAGTTTGTTAGTTTGTTAGTTTGTTCGTTTGTTCGTCTCTTAGTTTGTTAGTTTGTTCGTTTGTTAGTTTGTTAGTTTGTTAGTTTGTTAGTTTGTTAGTTTGTTAGTTTGTTATTTTGTTAGTTTGTTAGTTTGTTAGTTTGTTATTTTGTTAGTTTGTTGGTTTGTTAGTTTGTTAGTTTGTTAGTTTGTTAGTTTGTTAGTTTGTTAGTTTGTTAGTTTGTTAGTTTGTTAGTTTGTTAGTTTGTTAGTTTGTTAGTTTGTTAGTTTGTTAGTTTGTTAGTTTGTTAGGTTGTTAGTTTGTTCGTTTGTTAGTTTGTTAGTTTGTTAGTTTGTTAGTTTGTTAGTTTGTTAGTTTGTTAGTTTGTTAGTTTGTTAGTTTGTTAGTTTGTTAGTTTGTTAGTTTGTTAGTTTGTTAGTTTGTTAGTTTGTTAGTTTGTTAGTTTGTTAGTTTGTTAGTTTGTTAGTTTGTTAGTTTGTTAGTTTGTTAGTTTGTTAGTTTGTTAGTTTGTTAGTTTGTTAGTTTGTTAGTTTGTTAGTTTGTTAGTTTGTTAGTTTGTTAGTTTGTTAGTTTGTTATTTTGTTAGATTGTTCGTTTGTTCGTTTGTTCGTTTGTTCGTTTGTTAGTTTGTTAGTTTGTTAGTTTGTTCGTTTGTTCGTCTCTTAGTTTGTTAGTTTGTTAGTTTGTTAGTTTGTTAGTTTGTTAGTTTGTTAGTTTGTTAGTTTGTTAGTTTGTTAGTTTGTTAGTTTGTTAGTTTGTTAGTTTGTTAGTTTGTTAGTTTGTTAGTTTGTTAGTTTGTTAGTTTGTTAGTTTGTTAGTTTGTTAGTTTGTTAGTTTGTTAGTTTGTTAGTTTGTTAGTTTGTTAGTTTGTTAGTTTGTTAGTTTGTTAGTTTGTTAGTTTGTTAGTTTGTTAGTTTGTTAGTTTGTTAGTTTGTTAGTTTGTTAGTTTGTTAGTTTGTTAGTTTGTTAGTTTGTTAGTTTGTTAGTTTGTTAGTTTGTTAGTTTGTTAGTTTGTTAGTTTGTTAGTTTGTTAGTTTGTTAGTTTGTTAGTTTGTTAGTTTGTTAGTTTGTTAGTTTGTTAGTTTGTTAGTTTGTTAGTTTGTTAGGTTGTTAGTTTGTTAGTTTGTTAGTTTGTTAGTTTGTTAGTTTGTTAGTTTGTTAGTTTGTTAGTTTGTTAGTTCGTTAGTTTGTTAGTTCGTTAGTTTGTTAGTTTGTTAGTTTGTTAGTTTGTTAGTTTGTTAGTTTGTTAGTTTGTTAGTTTGTTAGTTTGTTAGTTTGTTAGTTTGTTAGTTTGTTAGTTTGTTAGTTTGTTAGTTTGTTAGTTTGTTAGTTTGTTAGTTTGTTAGTTTGTTAGTTTGTTAGTTTGTTAGTTTGTTAGTTTGTTAGTTTGTTAGTTTGTTAGTTTGTTAGTTTGTTAGTTTGTTAGTTTGTTAGTTTGTTAGTTTGTTAGTTTGTTAGTTTGTTAGTTTGTTAGTTTGTTAGTTTGTTAGTTTGTTAGTTTGTTAGTTTGTTAGTTTGTTAGTTTGTTAGTTTGTTAGTTTGTTAGTTTGTTAGTTTGTTAGTTTGTTAGTTTGTTAGTTTGTTAGTTTGTTAGTTTGCTAGTTTGTTAGTTTGTTAGTTTGTTGGTTTGTTAGTTTGTTAGTTTGCTAGTTTGTTCGTTTGTTCGTCTGTTATTTTGTTAGATTGTTCGTTTGTTCGTTTGTTCGTTTGTTAGTTTGTTAGTTTGTTAGTTTGTTCGTTTGTTCGTCTCTTAGTTTGTTAGTTTGTTCGTTTGTTAGTTTGTTAGTTTGTTAGTTTGTTAGTTTGTTAGTTTGTTAATTTGTTAGTTTGTTATTTTGTTAGTTTGTTAGTTTGTTAGTTTGTTATTTTGTTAGTTTGTTGGTTTGTTAGTTTGTTAGTTTGTTAGTTTGTTAGTTTGTTAGTTTGTTAGTTTGTTAGTTTGTTAGTTTGTTAGTTTGTTAGTTTGTTAGTTTGTTAGTTTGTTAGTTTGTTAGTTTGTTAGTTTGTTAGTTTGTTAGTTTGTTAGTTTGTTAGTTTGTTAGTTTGTTAGTTTGTTAGGTTGTTAGTTTGTTCGTTTGTTAGTTTGTTAGTTTGTTAGTTTGTTAGTTTGTTAGTTTGTTAGTTTGTTAGTTTGTTAGTTTGTTAGTTTGTTAGTTTGTTAGTTTGTTAGTTTGTTAGTTTGTTAGTTTGTTAGTTTGTTAGTTTGTTAGTTTGTTAGTTTGTTAGTTTGTTAGTTTGTTATTTTGTTAGATTGTTCGTTTGTTCGTTTGTTAGTTTGTTAGTTTGTTAGTTTGTTCGTTTGTTCGTCTCTTAGTTTGTTAGTTTGTTCGTTTGTTAGTTTGTTAGTTTGTTAGTTTGTTAGTTTGTTAGTTTGTTAGTTTGTTATTTTGTTAGTTTGTTGGTTTGTTAGTTTGTTAGTTTGTTAGTTTGTTAGTTTGTTAGTTTGTTAGTTTGTTAGTTTGTTAGTTTGTTAGTTTGTTAGTTTGTTAGTTTGTTATTTTGTTAGTTTGTTGGTTTGTTAGTTTGTTAGTTTGTTAGTTTGTTAGTTTGTTAGTTTGTTAGTTTGTTAGTTTGTTAGTTTGTTAGTTTGTTAGTTTGTTAGTTTGTTAGTTTGTTAGTTTGTTAGTTTGTTAGTTTGTTAGTTTGTTAGTTTGTTAGTTTGTTAGTTTGTTAGTTTGTTAGTTTGTTAGTTTGTTAGTTTGTTAGTTTGTTAGTTTGTTAGTTTGTTAGTTTGTTAGTTTGTTAGTTTGTTAGTTTGTTAGTTTGTTAGTTTGTTAGTTTGTTAGTTTGTTAGTTTGTTAGTTTGTTAGTTTGTTAGTTTGTTAGTTTGTTAGTTTGTTAGTTTGTTAGTTTGTTAGTTTGTTAGTTTGTTAGTTTGTTAGTTTGTTAGTTTGTTAGTTTGTTAGTTTGTTAGTTTGTTAGTTTGTTAGTTTGTTAGTTTGTTAGTTTGTTAGTTTGTTAGTTTGTTAGTTTGTTAGTTTGTTAGTTTGTTAGTTTGTTAGTTTGTTAGTTTGTTAGTTTGTTAGTTTGTTAGTTTGTTAGTTTGTTAGTTTGTTAGTTTGTTAGTTTGTTAGTTTGTTAGTTTGTTAGTTTGTTAGTTTGTTAGTTTGTTAGTTTGTTAGTTTGTTAGTTTGTTAGTTTGTTAGTTTGTTAGTTTGTTAGTTTGTTAGTTTGTTAGTTTGTTAGTTTGTTAGTTTGTTAGTTTGTTAGTTTGTTAGTTTGTTAGTTTGTTAGGTTGTTAGTTTGTTAGTTTGTTAGTTTGTTAGTTTGTTAGTTTGTTAGTTTGTTAGTTTGTTAGTTTGTTAGTTTGTTAGTTTTTCAGTTTGTTAGTTTGTTAGTTTGTTAGTTTGTTAGTTTGTTAGTTTGTTAGTTTGTTAGTTTGTTAGTTTGTTAGTTTGTTAGTTTGTTAGTTTGTTAGTTTGTTAGTTTGTTAGTTTGTTAGTTTGTTAGTTTGTTAGTTTGTTAGTTTGTTAGTTTGTTAGTTTGTTAGTTTGTTAGTTTGTTAGGTTGTTAGTTCGTTAGTTTGTTAGTTCGTTAGTTTGTTAGTTTGTTAGTTTGTTAGTTTGTTAGTTTGTTAGTTTGTTAGTTTGTTAGTTCGTTAGTTTGTTAGTTCGTTAGTTTGTTAGTTCGTTAGTTCGTTAGTTTGTTAGTTTGTTAGTTTGTTAGTTTGTTAGTTTGTTAGTTTGTTAGTTTGTTAGTTTGTTAGTTTGTTAGTTTGTTAGTTTGTTAGTTTGTTAGTTTGTTAGTTTGTTAGTTTGTTAGTTTGTTAGTTTGTTAGTTTGTTAGTTTGTTAGTTTGCTAGTTTGTTAGTTTGTTAGTTTGTTGGTTTGTTAGTTTGTTGGTTTGTTAGCTTGTTAGCTTGTTAGCTTGTTAGCTTGTTAGCTTGTTAGCTTGTTAGCTTGTTAGCTTGTTAGTTTGTTAGTTTGTTAGTTTGTTAGTTTGTTAGTTTGTTAGTTTGTTAGTTTGTTAGTTTGTTAGTTTGTTAGTTTGTTAGTTTGTTAGTTTGTTAGTTTGTTAGTTTGTTAGTTTGTTAGTTTGTTAGTTTGTTAGTTTGTTAGTTTGTTAGTTTGTTCGTTTGTTCGTTTGTTAGTTTGTTAGTTTGCTAGTTTGTTCGTTTGTTCGTCTGTTATTTTGTTAGATTGTTCGTTTGTTCGTTTGTTCGTTTGTTCGTTTGTTAGTTTGTTAGTTTGTTAGTTTGTTCGTTTGTTCGTCTCTTAGTTTGTTAGTTTGTTCGTTTGTTAGTTTGTTAGTTTGTTAGTTTGTTAGTTTGTTAGTTTGTTAGTTTGTTATTTTGTTAGTTTGTTAGTTTGTTAGTTTGTTATTTTGTTAGTTTGTTGGTTTGTTAGTTTGTTAGTTTGTTAGTTTGTTAGTTTGTTAGTTTGTTAGTTTGTTAGTTTGTTAGTTTGTTAGTTTGTTAGTTTGTTAGTTTGTTAGTTTGTTAGTTTGTTAGGTTGTTAGTTTGTTCGTTTGTTAGTTTGTTAGTTTGTTAGTTTGTTAGTTTGTTAGTTTGTTAGTTTGTTAGTTTGTTAGTTTGTTAGTTTGTTAGTTTGTTAGTTTGTTAGTTTGTTAGTTTGTTAGTTTGTTAGTTTGTTAGTTTGTTAGTTTGTTAGTTTGTTAGTTTGTTAGTTTGTTAGTTTGTTAGTTTGTTAGTTTGTTAGTTTGTTAGTTTGTTAGTTTGTTAGTTTGTTATTTTGTTAGATTGTTCGTTTGTTCGTTTGTTCGTTTGTTAGTTTGTTAGTTTGTTAGTTTGTTCGTTTGTTCGTCTCTTAGTTTGTTAGTTTGTTCGTTTGTTAGTTTGTTAGTTTGTTAGTTTGTTAGTTTGTTAGTTTGTTAGTTTGTTATTTTGTTAGTTTGTTAGTTTGTTAGTTTGTTATTTTGTTAGTTTGTTAGTTTGTTAGTTTGTTAGTTTGTTAGTTTGTTAGTTTGTTAGTTTGTTAGTTTGTTAGTTTGTTAGTTTGTTAGTTTGTTAGTTTGTTAGTTTGTTAGTTTGTTAGTTTGTTAGTTTGTTAGGTTGTTAGTTTGTTAGTTTGTTAGTTTGTTAGTTTGTTAGTTTGTTAGTTTGTTAGTTTGTTAGTTTGTTAGTTTGTTAGTTTGTTAGTTTGTTAGTTTGTTAGTTTGTTAGTTTGTTAGTTTGTTAGTTTGTTAGTTTGTTAGTTTGTTAGTTTGTTAGTTTGTTAGTTTGTTAGTTTGTTAGTTTGTTAGTTTGTTAGTTTGTTAGTTTGTTAGTTTGTTAGTTTGTTAGTTTGTTAGTTTGTTAGTTTGTTAGTTTGTTAGTTTGTTAGTTTGTTAGTTTGTTAGGTTGTTAGTTCGTTAGTTTGTTAGTTCGTTAGTTTGTTAGTTTGTTAGTTTGTTAGTTTGTTAGTTTGTTAGTTTGTTAGTTTGTTAGTTTGTTAGTTTGTTAGTTCGTTAGTTTGTTAGTTCGTTAGTTTGTTAGTTCGTTAGTTCGTTAGTTTGTTAGTTTGTTAGTTTGTTAGTTTGTT
>NW_027477580.1:0-64625 GCF_051020955.1 Megalopta genalis | reverse complement strand
ACGAGTTGGCTTCAAATCCATGCGAAACACATGTTGTAACATCAAATCATTGCGATGTAGAAGGCTTAGCTTCAAATCCATGCGAAAGAAATGTTTTAGCTTCAAATAATTGCGATATAAGTGATGTGGCTTCAAATGCAGGCGAAATAAACGAGTTAGCTTCAAATCCATGCGGAACACATGATGTAGATTCAAATCAATGCGATGTATAAGGTTTAGCTTCAAATCCATGCGAAACAAATGATTTAGCTACAAATACTTGCGATATAAGTGATGTAGCTTCAAATGCAGGCGAAATAAACGAGCTAGCTTCAAATCCATGCGGAACACATGATGTAGCTACAAATCAATGCGATGTATAAGGTTTATCTTCAAATCCATGCGAAACAAATGATTTAGCTACAATTACTTACGATATAAGTGATATAGCTTCAAATGCTGGCGAAATAAACGAGTTGGCTTCAAATCCATGCGAAACACATGTTGTAACATCAAATCAATGCGATGTAGAAGGCTTAGCTTCAAATCCATGCGAAAGAAATTTTTTAGCTTCAAATAATTGCGATATAAGTGATGTGGCTTCAAATGCAGGCGAAATAACGAGTTAGCTTCAAATCCATGCGGAACACATGATGTAGATTCAAATCAATGCGATGTATAAGGTTTAGCTTCAATCCATGCGAAACAAATGATTTAGCTACAAATACTTGCGATATAAGTGATATAGCTTCAAATGCTGGCGAAATAAACGAGCTAGCTTCAAATCCATGCGGAACACATGATGTAGCTACAAATCAATGCGATGTATAAGGTTTACCTTCAAATCCATGCGAAACAAATGATTTAGCTACAAATACTTGCGATATAAGTGATACAGCTTCAAATGCTGGCGAATAAACGAGTTGGCTTAAAATCCATGCGAAACACATGTTGGAGCATCAAATCAATGCGATGTAGAAGGTTTAGCATCAAATCCATGCGAAAGAAATGATTTAGCTTCAATACTTGCGATATAAGTGATGTAGCTTCAAATGCAGGCGAAATAAACGAGCTAGCTTCAAATCCGTGCGGAACACATGATGTAGCTACAAATAAATGCGATGTATAAGGTTTATCTTCAAATCCATGCGAAACAAATGATTTAGCTACAAATACTTGCGATATAAGTGATATAGCTTCAAATGCTGGCGAAATAAACGAGTTGGCTTCAAATCAATGCGAAACACATGTTGTAGCATCAAATCAATGCGATGCAGAAGGCTATTGCTTCAAATCCATGCGAAAGAAATGCTTTAGCTTCAAATACTTGCGATATAAGTGATGTAGCTTCAAATGCAGGCGAAATAAACGATTTAGCTTCAAATCCATGCGGAACACATGATGTAGCTTCAAATCAATGCAATGTGTAAGGTTTACCTTCAAATCAATACGATGTATAAGGTTTAGCTTCAAATCCATGGGAAACAAATGATTTTGCTTCAAATACTTGCGATATAAGTGATATAGCTTCAAATGCTGGCGAAATAACGAGATAGCTTCAAATCCATGCGAAACCCACGATGTAGCTTCAAATTAATGCGATGTAGAAGGTTTAGCTTCAAATCCATTCGAAACAAATGATATAGCTACAAATACTTGCGATATAAGTGATGTAGCTTCAAATGCTGGCGAAATAAACGAGTTACCTTAAAATCCATGCGAAACACATGTTGGAGCATCAAACCAATGCGATGTAGAAGGTTTAGCTTCAAATCCATGCGAAAGAAATGCTTTAGCTTCAAATACTTGCGATAAAAGTGATGTAGCTTCAAATGCCGGGAAATAAACGAGTTAGCTTCAAATCCATGCGGAACACATGATGTAGCTTCAAATCAATGTGATGTAGATGGTTTAGAATCAAATCCATGCGAAACAAATGATTTAGTTACAAATACTTGCGATATAAGTGATATAGCTTCAAATGCTGGCAAAATAAAGGAGTTGGCTTCAAATCAATACGAAACACATGTTGTAGCATCAAATCAATGCGATGTAGAAGGTTTAGCTTCAAATCCATGCGAAAGAAATGCTTTAGCTTCAAATAATTGCGATATAAGTGACGTAGCTTCAAATGCAGGCGAAATAAACGAGTTAGCTTCAAATCCATGCGGAACACATGATGTAGCTTCAAATCAATGCGATGTAGATGGTTTAGAATCAAATCCATGCGAAACAAATGATTTAGCTACAAATACTTGCGATATAAGTGATATAGCTTCAAATGCTGGCGAAATAAACGAGTTGGCTTCAAATCCATGCGAAACACATGTTGTAGCATCAAATCAATGCGATGTAGAAGGCTTTTGCTTCAAATCCATGCGAAAGAAATGCTTTAGCTTCAAATACTTGCGGTATAAGTGATGTAGCTTCAAATGCAGGCGAAATAAACGATTTAGCTTCAAATCCATGCGGAACACATGATGTAGTTTCAAATCAATGCGATGTAGATGGCTTAGATTCAAATCCATGCGAAACAAATGATTTAGCTTCAAACACTTGCGATATAAGTGATGTAGCTTCAAATGCAGGCGAAATAAACGAGTTAGCTTCAAATCCATGCGGAACAAATGATTTAGCTACAAATACTTGCGATATAAGTGATATAGCTTCAAATGCTGGCGAAATAAACGAGTTGGCTTAAAATCCATGCGAAACACATGTTGGAGCATCAAATCAATGCGATGTAGAAGGTTTAGCTTCAAATCCATGCGAAACAAATGATTTAGCTACAAATAATTGCGATATAAGTGATGTGGCTTCAAATGCAGGCGAAATAAACGAGTTAGCTTCAAATCCATGCGGAACACAGATGTAGATTCAAATCAATGCGATGTATAAGGTTTAGCTTCAAATCCATGCGAAACAAATGATTTAGCTACAAATACTTGCGATATAAGTGATATAGCTTCAAATGCTGGCGAAATAAACGAGCTAGCTTCAAATCCATGCGGAACACATGATGTAGCTACAAATCAATGCGATGTATAAGGTTTATCTTCAAATCCATGCGAAACAAATGATTTAGCTACAAATACTTGCGATATAAGTGATATAGCTTCAAATGCTGGCGAAATAAACGAGTTGGCTTCAAATCCATGCGAAACACATGTTGTAGCATCAAATCAATGCGATGTAGAAGGTTTAGCATCAAATGCATGCGAAAAAAATGCTTTAGCTTCAAATACTTACGATATATTGATGTAGCTTCAAATGCCGGGAAATAAACGAGTTAGCTTCAAATCCATGCGGAACACATGATGTAGCTTCAAATCAATGTGATGTAGATGGTTTAGAATCAAATCCATGCGAAACAAATGATTTAGTTACAAATACTTGCGATATAAGTGATATAGCTTCAAATGCTGGCGAAATAAACGAGTTGGCTTCAAATCCATACGAAACACATGTTGTAGCATCAAATCAATGCGATGTAGAAGGTTTAGCTTCAAATCCATGCGAAAGAAATGCTTTAGCTTCAAATACTTGCGATATAATTGATGTAGCTTCAAATGCAGGCGAAATAAACGATTTAGCTTCAAATCCATGCGGAACACATGATGTAGCTTCAAATCAATGCAATGTGTAAGTTTTACCTTCAAATCAATACGATGTATAAGGTTTAGCTTCAAATCCATGGGAAACAAATGATTTTGCTTCAAATACTTGCGATATAAGTGATATAGCTTCAAATGCTGGCGAAATAAACGAGCTAGCTTCAAATCCATGCGGAACACATGATGTAGCTACAAATCAATGCGATGTAGATGGTTTAGAATCAAATCCATGCGAAATAAATGATTTAGTTACAAATACTTGCGATATAAGTGATATAGCTTCAAATGCTGGCGACTTAAACGAGTTGGCTTCAAATCCATGCGAAACACATGTTGTAGCATCAAATCAATGCGATGTAGAAGGTTTAGCTTCAAATCCATGTGGTAGTAATGCTTTAGCTTCAAATACTTGCGATATAAGTGATGTAGCTTCAAATGCAGGCGAATTAATCGAGTTAGCTTCAAATCCATGCGGAACACATGATGTAGCTTCAATCAATGCGATCTATAAGGTTTAGCTTCAAATCCTTGCGAAACAAATGATTTAGCTTCCAATACTTGCGATATAAGTGATATAGCTTCAAATGCTGGCGAAATAAACGAGATAGCTTCAAATCCATGCGAAACCCACGATGTAGCTTCAAATCAATGCGATGTAGATGGTTTAGAATCAAATCCATGCGAAACATATGATTTAGCTTCAACTACTTGCGATATAAGTGATATAGCTTCAAATGCTGGCGAAATAAACGAGTTGGCTTAAAATCCATGCGAAACACATGTTGGAGCATCAAATCAATGCGATGTAGAAGGTTTAGCTTCAAATCCATGCGAGAGAAATGCTTTAGCTTCAAATACTTGCGATATAAGTAATGTAGTTTCAAATGCAGGCGAAATAAACGAGCTAGCTTCAAATCCGTGCGGAACACATGATGTAGCTACAAATCAATGCGATGTATAAGGTTTATCTTCAAATCCATGCGAAACAAATGATTTAGCTACAAATACTTGCGATATAAGTGATATAGCTTCAAATGCTGGCGAAATAAACGAGTTGGCTTCAAATCCATACGAAACACATGTTGTAGCATCAAATTAATGCGATGTAGAAGGTTTAGCTTCAAATCCATGCGAAAGAAATGCTTTAGCTTCAAATACTTGCGATATAAGTGATGTAGCTTCAAATGCAGGCGAAATAAACGAGTTAGCTTCAAATCCATACGGAACACATGATGTAGCTTCAAATCAATGCGATGTAGATGGTTTAGAATCAAATCCATGCGAAACAAATGATTTAGTTACAAATACTTGCGATATAAGTGATATAGATTCAAATGCTGGCGAATTAAACGATTTTGCCTCAAATCCATGCGAAACCCCTTGATGTAGCTTTAAATCAATGCGATGTAGAAGGTTTAGATTCAAATCCATGCCAAAGAAATGCTTTAGCTTAAAATACATGCGATATAAGTGATGTAGCTTCAAATGCAGGCGAAATAAACGATTTAGCTTCAAATCCATGCGGAGCACATGATGTAGCTTCTAATCAATGCAATGTGTAAGGTTTATCTTCAAATCAATACGATGTATAAGGTTTAGCTTCAAATCCATGGGAAACAAATGATTTAGCTACAAATACTTGCGATATAAGTTATATAGCTGCAAATGCAGGCGAAGTAAACGAGATAGCTTCAAATCCTTGCGAAACAAATAATTTAGCTACAAATACTTGCGATATAAGTGATATAGCTTCAAATGCTGGCGAAATAAACGAGTTGGCTTAAAATCCATGCGAAACACATGTTGGAGCATCAAATCAATGCGATGTAGAAGGTTTAGCTTCAAATCCAAGCGAATGAAATGCTTTAGCTTCAAATACTTGCGATATAAGTGATGTAGCTTCAAATGCAGGCGAAATAAACGAGCTAGTTTCAAATCCGTGCCGAACACATGATGTAGCTACAAATCAATGCGATGTATAAGGTTTATCTTCAAATCCATGCGAAACAAATGATTTAGCTACAAATACTTGCGATATAAGTGATATAGATTCAAATGCTGGCGAAATAAACGAGTTGGCTTAAAATCCATGCGAAACGCATGTTGTAGCATCAAATCAATGCGATGTAGAAGGCTTTTGCTTCAAATCCGTGCGAAAGAAATGCTTTAGCTTCAAATACTTGCGATATAAGTGATGTAGCTTCAAATGCAGGCGAAATAAACGATTTAGCTTCAAATCCATGCGGAACACATGATGTAGCTTCAAATCAATGCAATGTGTAAGGTTTACCTTCAAATCAATACGATGTATAAGGTTTAGCTTCAAATCCATGCGAATCAAATGATTTTGCTTCAAATACTTGCGATATAAGTGATATAGCTTCAAATGCTGGCGAAATAAACGAGCTAGCTTCAAATCCATGCGGAACACATGATGTAGATACAAATCAATGCGATGTAGATGGTTTAGAATCAAATCCATGCGAAATAAATGATTTAGTTACAAATACTTGCGATATAAGTGATATAGCTTCAAATGCTGGCGAATTAAACGAGTTGGCTTCAAATCCATGCGAAACACATGTTGTAGCATCAAATCAATGCGATGTAGAAGGCTTAGCTTCAAATCCATGCGAAAGAAATGTTTTAGCTTCAAATAATTGCGATATAAGTGATGTAGCTTCAAATGCAGGCGAAATAAACGATTTAGCTTCAAATCCATGCGGAACACATGATGTAGCTACAAATCAATGCGATATAGATGGCTTAGATTCAAATCCATGCGAAACAAATGATTTAGCTTCAAATACTTGCGATATAAGTGATATAGCTGCAAATGCTGGCGAAATAAACGAGATAGGTTCAAATCCATGCGGAACAAATGATTTAGCTACAAATACTTGCGATATAAGTGATATAGCTTCAAATGCTGGCGAAATAAACGAGTTGGCTTAAAATCCATGCGAAACACATGTTGGAGCATCAAATCAATGCGATGTAGAAGGTTTAGCTTCAAATCCATGCGAAACAAATGATTTAGCTACAAATAATTGCGATATAAGTGATGTGGCTTCAAATGCAGGCGAAATAAACGAGTTAGCTTCAAATCCATGCGGAACACATGATGTAGCTACAAATCAATGCGATATAGATGGCTTAGATTCAAATCCATGCGAAACAAATGATTTAGCTTCAAATACTTGCGATATAAGTGATATAGCTGCAAATGCTGGCGAAATAAACGAGATAGGTTCAAATCCATGCGGAACAAATGATTTAGCTACAAATACTTGCGATATAAGTGATATAGCTTCAAATGCTGGCGAAATAAACGAGTTGGCTTAAAATCCATGCGAAACACATGTTGGAGCATCAAATCAATGCGATGTAGAAGGTTTAGCTTCAAATCCATGCGAAACAAATGATTTAGCTACAAATAATTGCGATATAAGTGATGTGGCTTCAAATGCAGGCGAAATAAACGAGTTAGCTTCAAATCCATGCGGCACACATGATGTAGATTCAAATCAATGCGATGTATAAGGTTTAGCTTCAAATCCATGCGAAACAAATGATTTAGCTACAAATACTTGCGATATAAGTGATATAGCTTCAAATGCTGGCGAAATAAACGAGCTAGCTTCAAATCCATGCGGAACACATGATGTAGCTACAAATCAATGCGATGTATAAGGTTTATCTTCAAATCCATGCGAAACAAATGATTTAGCTACAAATACTTGCGATATAAGTGATATAGCTTCAAATGCTGGCGAAATAATCGAGTTGGCTTCAAATCCATGCGAAACACATGTTGTAGCATCAAATCAATGCGATGTAGAAGGTTTAGCATCAAATGCATGCGAAAAAAATGCTTTAGCTTCAAATACTTACGATATATTGATGTAGCTTCAAATGCCGGGAAATAAACGAGTTAGCTTCAAATACATGCGGAACACATGATGTAGCTACAAATCAATGTGATGTAGATGGTTTAGAATCAAATCCATGCGAAACAAATGATTTAGTTACAAATACTTGCGATATAAGTGATATAGCTTCAAATGCTGGCGAAATAAACGAGTTGGCTTCAAATCCATACGAAACACATGTTGTAGCATCAAATCAATGCGATGTAGAAGGTTTAGCTTCAAATCCATGCGAAAGAAATGCTTTAGCTTCAAATACTTGCGATATAAGTGATGTAGCTTCAAATGCAGGCGAAATAAACGAGTTAGCTTCAAATCCATGCGCAACACATGTTGTAGCATCAAATCAATGCGATGTAGAAGGTTTAGCTTCAAATCCATGCGAAAGAAATGCTTTAGCTTCAAATACTTGCGATATAAGTGATGTAGCTTCAAATGCAGGCGAAATAAACGAGTTAGCTTCAAATCCATGCGCAACACATGTTGTAGCATCAAATCAATGCGATGTAGAAGGCTTTTGCTTCAAATCCATGCGAAAGAAATGCTTTAGCTTCAAATACTTGCGATATAAGTGATGTAGCTTCAAATGCAGGCGAAGTAAACGAGATAGCTTCAAATCCTTGCGAAACAAATGATATAGCTACAAATACTTGCGATATAAGTGATATAGCTTCAAATGCTGGCGAAATAAACGAGTTGGCTTCAAATCCATGCGAAACACATGTTGTAACATCAAATCGTTGTGATGTAGAAGGCTTAGCTTCAAATCCATGCGATAGAAATGTTTTAGCTTCAAATACTTGCGATATAAGTGATGTAGCTTCAAATGCAGGCGAAATAAACGATTTAGCTTCAAATCCATGCGGAACACATGATGTAGCTACAAATCAATGCGATATAGATGGCTTAGATTCAAATCCATGCGAAACAAATGATTTAGCTTCAAATACTTGCGATATAAGTGATATAGCTGCAAATGCTGGCGAAATAAACGAGATAGGTTCAAATCCATGCGGAACAAATGATTTAGCTACAAATACTTGCGATATAAGTGATATAGCTTCAAATGCTGGCGAAATAAACGAGTTGGCTTAAAATCCATGCGAAACACACGTTGTAGCATCAAATCAATGCGATGTAGATGGTTTAGAATCAAATCCATGCGAAACAAATGATTTAGCTTCAACTACTTGCGATATAAGTGATATAGCTTCAAATGCAAGCGAAATAAACGAGTTGGCCTCAAATCCATGCGAAACACATGTTGTAGCATCAAATCAATGCGATGTAGAAGTCTTTTGCTTCAAATCCATGCGAAAGAAATGCTTTAGCTTCAAATACTTGCGGTATAAGTGATGTAGCTTCAAATGCAGGCGAAATAAACGATTTAGCTTCAAATCCATGCGGAACCCACGATGTAGCTTCAAATCAATGCGATGTAGAAGGTTTAGCTTCAAATCCATGCGAAACAAATGTTTTAGCTTCAAATACTTGCGATATAAGTGATGTAGCTTCAAATGCAGGCGAAATAAACGATTTAGCTTCAAATCCATGCGGAACACATGATGTAGCTACAAATCAATGCGATATAGATGGCTTAGATTCAAATCCATGCGAAACAAATGATTTAGCTTCAAATACTTGCGATATAAGTGATATAGCTGCAAATGCTGGCGAAATAAACGAGATAGGTTCAAATCCATGCGGAACAAATGATTTAGCTACAAATACTTGCGATATAAGTGATGTGGCTTCAAATGCAGGCGAAATAAACGAGATTGCTTCAAATCCATGCGAAACCCACGATGTAGCTTCATATCAATGCGATGTATATGGTTTAGAATCAAATCCATGCGAAACAAATGATTTAGCTTCAACTACTTGCGATATAAGTGATATAGCTATCAAATGCAAGCGAAATAAACGAGTTGGCCTCAAATCCATGCGAAACACATGTTGTAGCATCAAATCAATGCGATGTAGAAGTCTTTTGCTTCAAATCCATGCGAAAGAAATGCTTTAGCTTCAAATACTTGCGGTATAAGTGATGTAGCTTCAAATGCAGGCGAAATAAACGATTTAGCTTCAAATCCATGCGGAACCCACGATGTAGCTTCAAATCAATGCGATGTAGAAGGTTTAGCTTCAAATCCATGCCAAACAAATGATTTAGCTACAAATACTTGCGATATAAGTGATATAGCTTCAAATGCTGGCGAAATAAACGAGTTGGCTTCAAATCCATGCGAAACACATGTTGTAACATCAAATCATTGCGATGTAGAAGGCTTAGCTACAAATCCATACGAAAGAAATGTTTTAGCTTCAAATAATTGCGATATAAGTGATGTGGCTTCAAATGCAGGCGAAAAAAACGAGTTAGCTACAAATCCATGCGGAACACATGATGTAGATTCCAACCAATACGATGTATAAGGTTTAGCTTCAAATCCATGCGAAACAAATGATTTAGCTACAAATACTTGCGATATAAGTGATATAGCTTCAAATGCTGGCGAAATAAACGAGTTGGCTTCAAATCCATGCGAAACACATGTTGGAGCATCAAATCAATGCTATGTAGAAGGTTTAGCTTCAAATCCATGCGAGAGAAATGCTTTAGCTTCAAATACTTGCGATATAAGTAATGTAGTTTCAAATGCAGGCGAAATAAACGAGCTAGCTTCAAATCCGTGCGGAACACATGATGTAGCTACAAATCAATGCGATGTATAAGGTTTATCTTCAAATCCATGCGAAACAAATGATTTAGCTACAAATACTTGCGATATAAGTGATATAGCTTCAAATGCTGGCGAAATAAACGAGTTGGCTTCAAATCCATACGAAACACATGTTGTAGCATCAAATCAATGCGATGTAGAAGGTTTAGCTTCAAATCCATGCGAAAGAAATGCTTTAGCTTCAAATACTTGCGATATAAGTGATGTAGCTTCAAATGCAGGCGAAATAAACGAGTTAGCTTCAAATCCATACGGAACACATGATGTAGCTTCAAATCAATGCGATGTAGATGGTTTAGAATCAAATCCATGCGAAACAAATGATTTAGTTACAAATACTTGCGATATAAGTGATATAGATTCAAATGCTGGCGAATTAAACGATTTTGCCTCAAATCCATGCGAAACCCCTTGATGTAGCTTTAAATCAATGCGATGTAGAAGGTTTAGATTCAAATCCATGCCAAAGAAATGCTTTAGCTTAAAATACATGCGATATAAGTGATGTAGCTTCAAATGCAGGCGAAATAAACGATTTAGCTTCAAATCCATGCGGAGCACATGATGTAGCTTCTAATCAATGCAATGTGTAAGGTTTATCTTCAAATCAATACGATGTATAAGGTTTAGCTTCAAATCCATGGGAAACAAATGATTTAGCTACAAATACTTGCGATATAAGTTATATAGCTGCAAATGCTGGCGAAGTAAACGAGATAGCTTCAAATCCTTGCGAAACAAATAATTTAGCTACAAATACTTGCGATATAAGTGATATAGCTTCAAATGCTGGCGAAATAAACGAGTTGGCTTAAAATCCATGCGAAACACATGTTGGAGCATCAAATCAATGCGATGTAGAAGGTTTAGCTTCAAATCCAAGCGAATGAAATGCTTTAGCTTCAAATACTTGCGATATAAGTGATGTAGCTTCAAATGCAGGCGAAATAAACGAGCTAGCTTCAAATCCGTGCCGAACACATGATGTAGCTACAAATCAATGCGATGTATAAGGTTTATCTTCAAATCCATGCGAAACAAATGATTTAGCTACAAATACTTGCGATATAAGTGATATAGATTCAAATGCTGGCGAAATAAACGAGTTGGCTTAAAATCCATGCGAAACGCATGTTGTAGCATCAAATCAATGCGATGTAGAAGGCTTTTGCTTCAAATCCGTGCGAAAGAAATGCTTTAGCTTCAAATACTTGCGATATAAGTGATGTAGCTTCAAATGCAGGCGAAATAAACGATTTAGCTTCAAATCCATGCGGAACACATGATGTAGCTTCAAATCAATGCAATGTGTAAGGTTTACCTTCAAATCAATACGATGTATAAGGTTTAGCTTCAAATCCATGCGAATCAAATGATTTTGCTTCAAATACTTGCGATATAAGTGATATAGCTTCAAATGCTGGCGAAATAAACGTGCTAGCTTCAAATCCATGCGGAACACATGATGTAGATACAAATCAATGCGATGTAGATGGTTTAGAATCAAATCCATGCGAAATAAATGATTTAGTTACAAATACTTGCGATATAAGTGATATAGCTTCAAATGCTGGCGAATTAAACGAGTTGGCTTCAAATCCATGCGAAACACATGTTGTAGCATCAAATCAATGCGATGTAGAAGGCTTAGCTTCAAATCCATGCGAAAGAAATGTTTTAGCTTCAAATAATTGCGATATAAGTGATGTAGCTTCAAATGCAGGCGAAATAAACGATTTAGCTTCAAATCCATGCGGAACACATGATGTAGCTACAAATCAATGCGATATAGATGGCTTAGATTCAAATCCATGCGAAACAAATGATTTAGCTTCAAATACTTGCGATATAAGTGATATAGCTGCAAATGCTGGCGAAATAAACGAGATAGGTTCAAATCCATGCGGAACAAATGATTTAGCTACAAATACTTGCGATATAAGTGATATAGCTTCAAATGCTGGCGAAATAAACGAGTTGGCTTAAAATCCATGCGAAACACATGTTGGAGCATCAAATCAATGCGATGTAGAAGGTTTAGCTTCAAATCCATGCGAAACAAATGATTTAGCTACAAATAATTGCGATATAAGTGATGTGGCTTCAAATGCAGGCGAAATAAACGAGTTAGCTTCAAATCCATGCGGCACACATGATGTAGATTCAAATCAATGCGATGTATAAGGTTTAGCTTCAAATCCATGCGAAACAAATGATTTAGCTACAAATACTTGCGATATAAGTGATATAGCTTCAAATGCTGGCGAAATAAACGAGCTAGCTTCAAATCCATGCGGAACACATGATGTAGCTACAAATCAATGCGATGTATAAGGTTTATCTTCAAATCCATGCGAAACAAATGATTTAGCTACAAATACTTGCGATATAAGTGATATAGCTTCAAATGCTGGCGAAATAATCGAGTTGGCTTCAAATCCATGCGAAACACATGTAGTAGCATCAAATCAATGCGATGTAGAAGGTTTAGCATCAAATGCATGCGAAAAAAATGCTTTAGCTTCAAATACTTACGATATATTGATGTAGCTTCAAATGCCGGGAAATAAACGAGTTAGCTTCAAATACATGCGGAACACATGATGTAGCTACAAATCAATGTGATGTAGATGGTTTAGAATCAAATCCATGCGAAACAAATGATTTAGTTACAAATACTTGCGATATAAGTGATATAGCTTCAAATGCTGGCGAAATAAACGAGTTGGCTTCAAATCCATACGAAACACATGTTGTAGCATCAAATCAATGCGATGTAGAAGGTTTAGCTTCAAATCCATGCGAAAGAAATGCTTTAGCTTCAAATACTTGCGATATAAGTGATGTAGCTTCAAATGCAGGCGAAATAAACGAGTTAGCTTCAAATCCATGCGCAACACATGTTGTAGCATCAAATCAATGCGATGTAGAAGGCTTTTGCTTCAAATCCATGCGAAAGAAATGCTTTAGCTTCAAATACTTGCGATATAAGTGATGTAGCTTCAAATGCAGGCGAAATAAACGATTTAGCTTCAAATCCATGCGGAACACATGATGTAGCTTCTAATCAATGCAATGTGTAAGGTTTATCTTCAAATCAATACGATGTATAAGGTTTAGCTTCAAATCCATGGGAAACAAATGATTTAGCTACAAATACATGCCATACAAGTTATATAGCTGCAAATGCTGGCGAAGTAAACGAGATAGCTTCAAATCCTTGCGAAACAAATGATATAGCTACAAATACTTGCGATATAAGTGATATAGCTTCAAATGCTGGCGAAATAAACGAGTTGGCTTCAAATCCATGCGAAACACATGTTGTAATATCAAATCGTTGTGATGTAGAAGGCTTAGCTTCAAATCCATGCGATAGAAATGTTTTAGCTTCAAATACTTGTGATATAAGTGATGTAGCTTCAAATGCAGGCGAAATAAACGATTTAGCTTCAAATCCATGCGGAACACATGATGTAGCTACAAATCAATGCGATATAGATGGCTTAGATTCAAATCCATGCGAAACAAATGATTTAGCTTCAAATACTTGCGATATAAGTGATATAGCTGCAAATGCTGGCGAAATAAACGAGATAGGTTCAAATCCATGCGGAACAAATGATTTAGCTACAAATACTTGCGATATAAGTGATATAGCTTCAAATGCTGGCGAAATAAACGAGTTGGCTTAAAATCCATGCGAAACACACGTTGTAGCATCAAATCAATGCGATGTAGATGGTTTAGAATCAAATCCATGCGAAGCAAATGATTTAGTTACAAATAGTTGCGACATAAGTGATATAGCTTCAAATGCTGGCGAAATAAACGAGTTGGCTTCAAATCCACACGAAACACACGTTGTAGCATCAAATCAATGCGATGTAGAAGGTTTAGCTTCAAATGCATGCGAAAAAAATGCTTTAGCTTCAAATACTTACGATATATTGATGTAGCTTCAAATGCCGGGAAATAAACGAGTTAGCTTTAAATCCATGCGGAACATATGATGTAGCTTCAAATCAATGTGATGTAGATGGTTTAGAATCAAATCCATGCGAAACAAATGATTTAGTTACAAATACTTGCGATATAAGTGATATAGCTTCAAATGCTGGCGAAATAAACGATTTTGCTTCAAATCCATGCGAAACCCCTTGATGTAGCTTTAAATCAATGCGATGTAGAAGGTTTAGATTCAAATCCATGCCAAAGAAATGCTTTAGCTTAAAATACATGCGATATAAGTGATGTAGCTTCAAATGCAGGCGAATTAAACGAGTTAGCTTCAAATCCATGCGGAACACATGATGTAGCTTCAAATCAATGCGATCTATAAGGTTTAGCTTCAAATCCAGGCGAAACAAATGATTTAGCTTCCAATACTTGCGATATAAGTGATATAGCTTCAAATGCTGGCGAAATAAGCGAGATAGCTTCAAATCCATGCGAAACCCACGATGTAGCTTCAAATCAATGCGATGTAGATGGTTTAGAATCAAATCCATGCGAAACAAATGATTTAGCTTCAAGTACTTGCGATATAAGTGATATAGCTTCAAATGCAAGCGAAATAAACGAGTTGGCCTCAAATCCATGCGAAACACATGTTGTAGCATCAAATCATTGCGATGTAGAAGGCTTAGCTTCAAATCCATGCGAAAGAAATGTTTTAGCTTCAAATAATTGCGATATAAGTGATGTGGCTTCAAATGCAGGCGAAATAAACGAGATAGCTTCAAATCCATGCGAAACCCACGATGTAGCTTCATATCAATGCGATGTAGATGGTTTAGAATCAAATCCATGCGAAACAAATGATTTAGCTTCAACTACTTGCGATATAAGTGATATAGCTTCAAATGCAAGCGAAATAAACGAGTTGGCCTCAAATCCATGCGAAACACATGTTGTAGCATCAAATCAATGCGATGTAGAAGTCTTTTGCTTCAAATCCATGCGAAAGAAATGCTTTAGCTTCAAATACTTGCGGTATAAGTGATGTAGCTTCAAATGCAGGCGAAATAAACGATTTAGCTTCAAATCCATGCGGAACCCACGATGTAGCTTCAAATCAATGCGATGTAGAAGGTTTAGCTTCAAATCCATGCGAAACAAATGATTTAGCTACAAATACTTGCGATATAAGTGATATAGCTTCAAATGCTGGCGAAATAAACGAGTTGGCTTCAAATCCATGCGAAACACATGTTGTAACATCAAATCATTGCGATGTAGAAGGCTTAGCTTCAAATCCATACGAAAGAAATGTTTTAGCTTCAAATAATTGCGATATAAGTATTGTAGTTTCAAATGCAGGCGAAATAAACGAGCTAGCTTCAAATCCGTGCGCAACACATGATGTAGCTACAAATCAATGCGATGTATAAGGTTTATCTTCAAATCCATGCGAAACAAATGATTTAGCTACAGATACTTGCGATATAAGTGATATAGCTTCAAATGCTGGCGAAATAAACGAGTTGGCTTCAAATCAATGCGAAACACATGTTGTAGCATCAAATCAATGCGATGTAGAAGGCTTTAGCTTCAAATCCATGCGAAAGAAATGCTTTAGCTTCAAATACTTGCGATATAAGTGATGTAGCTTCAAATGCAGGCGAAATAAACGATTTAGCTTCAAATCCATGCGGGACACATGATGTAGCTTCAAATCAATGCAATGTGTAAGGTTTACCTTCAAATCAATACGATGTATAAGGTTTAGCTTCAAATCCATGGGAAACAAATGATTTTGCTTCAAATACTTGCGATATAAGTGATATAGCTTCAAATGTTGGCGAAATAAACGAGATAGCTTCAAATCCATGCGAAACAAATGATTTAGCTACAAATACTTGCGATATAAGTGATATAGCTTCAAATGCTGGCGAAATAAACGAGTTGGCTTAAAATCCATGCGAAACACATGTTGGAGCATCAAATCAATGCGATGTTGAAGGCTTTTGCTTCAAATCCATGCGAAAGAAATGCTTTAGCTTCAAATACTTGCGATATAAGTGATGTAGCTTCAAATGCAGGCGAAATAAACGATTTAGCTTCAAATCCATGCGGAACACATGATGTAGCTTCAAATCAATGCAATGTGTAAGGTTTACCTTCAAATCAATACGATGTATATGGTTTAGCTTCAAATCCATAGGAAACAAATGATTTTGCTTCAAATACTTGCGATATAAGTGATATAGCTTCAAATGCTGGCGAAATAAACGAGCTAGCTTCAAATCCATGCGGAACACATGATGTAGCTACAAATCAATGCGATGTAGATGGTTTAGAATCAAATCCATGCGAAATAAATGATTTAGTTACAAATACTTGCGATATAAGTGATATAGCTTCAAATGCTGGCGAATTAAACGAGTTGGCTTCAAATCCATGCGAAACACATGTTGTAGCATCAAATCAATGCGATGTAGAAGGTTTAGCTTCAAATCCATGTGGAAGAAATGCTTTAGCTTCAAATACTTGCGATATAAGTGATGTAGCTTCAAATGCAGGCGAAATAAACGAGTTAGCTTCAAATCCATGCGGAACACATGATGTAGCTTCAAATCAATGCGATCTATAAGGTTTAGCTTCAAATCCATGCGAAACAAATGATTTAGCTTCCAACACTTGCGATATAAGTGATATAGCTTCAAATGCTGGCGAAATAAACGAGATAGCTTCAAATCCATGCGAAACCCACGATGTAGCTTCAAATCAATGCGATGTAGATGGTTTAGAATCAAATCCATGCGAAACAAATGATTTAGCTTCAAGTACTTGCGATATAAGCGATATAGCTTCAAATGCAAGCGAAATAAACGAGTTGGCTTCAAATCCATGCGAAACACATGTTGTAACATCAAATCAATGCGATGTAGAAGGCTTTTGCTTCAAATCCATGCGAAAGAAATGCTTTAGCTTCAAATACTTGCGGTATAAGTGATGTAGCTTCAAATGCAGGCGAAATAAACGATTTAGCTTCAAATCCATGCGAAACCCACGATGTAGCTTCAAATCAATGCGATGTAGAAGGTTTAGCTTCAAATCCATGCGAAACAAATGATTTAGCTACAAATACTTGCGATATAAGTGATATAGCTTCAAATGCTGGCGAAATAAACGAGTTGGCTTCAAATCCATGCGAAACACATGTTGTAACATCAAATCATTGCGATGTAGAAGGCTTAGCTTCAAATCCATGCGAAAGAAATGTTTTAGCTTCAAATAATTGCGATATAAGTGATGTGGCATCAAATGCAGGCGAAATAAACTAGTTAGCTTCAAATCCATGCGGGACACATGATGTAGTTTCAAATCAATGCGATGTAGATGGCTTAAATTCAAATCCATGCGAAACAAATGATTTAGCTTCAAATACTTGCAATATAAGTGATATAGCTGCAAATGCTGGCGAAATAAACGAGATAGCTTCAAATCCATGCGGAACAAATGATTTAGCTACAAATACTTGCGATATAAGTGATATAGCTTCAAATGCTGGCTAAATAAACGAGTTGGCTTAAAATCCATGCGACACACATGTTGGAGCATCAAATCAATGCGATGTAGAAGGTTTAGCTTCAAATCCATGCGAGAGAAATGCTTTAGCTTCAAATACTTGCGATATAAGTGATGTAGCTTCAAATGCAGGCGAAATAAACGAGCTAGTTTCAAATGCGTGCGGAACACATGATGTAGCTTCAAATCAATGCGATGTAGATGGTTTAGAATCAAATCCATGCGAAACAAATGATTTAGTTACAAATACTTGCGACATAAGTGATATAGCTTCAAATGCTGGCGAAATAAACGAGTTGGCTTCAAATCCAAACGAAACACATGTTGTAGCATCAAATCAATGCGATGTAGAAGGTTCAGCTTCAAATCCATGGGAAAGAAATGCTTTAGCATCAAATACTTGCGATATAAGTGATGTAGCTTCAAATGCAGGCGAAATAAACGAGTTAGCTTCAAATCCATACGGAACACATGATGTAGCTTCAAATCAATGCGATGTAGATGGTTTAGAATCAAATCCATGCGAAACAAATGAATTAGTTACAAATACTTGCGATATAAGTGATATAGCTTCAAATGCTGGCGAAATAAACGATTTTGCTTCAAATCCAAACTAAACACATGTTGTAGCATCAAATCAATGTGATGTAGAAGATTTAGCTTCAAATCCATGCGAGAGAAATGCTTTAGCTTCAAATACTTGCGATATAAGTAATGTAGTTTCAAATGCAGGCGAAATAAACGAGCTAGCTTCAAATCCGTGCGGAACACATGATGTAGCTACAAATCAATGCGATGTATAAGGTTTATCTTCAAATTCATGCGAAACAAATGATTTAGCTACAAATACTTGCGATATAAGTGATATAGCTTCAAATGCTGGCGAAATAAACGAGTTGGCTTCAAATCCATACGAAACACATGTTGTAGCATCAAATCAATGCGATCTAGAAGGTTTAGCTTCAAATCCATGCGAAAGAAATGCTTTAGCTTCAAATACTTGCGATATAAGTGATGTAGCTTCAAATGCAGGCGAAATAAACGAGTTAGCTTCAAATCCATGCGGAACACATGATGTAGCTTCAAATCAATGCGATGTAGATGGTACAGAATCAAATCCATGCGAAACAAATGATTTAGTTACAAATACTTGCGATATAAGTGATATAGCTTCAAATGCTGGCGAAATAAACGAGTTGGCTTCAAATCCAAACGAAACACATGTTGTAGCATCAAATCAATGCGATGTAGAAGGTTTAGCTTCACATCCATGCGAAAGAAATGCTTTAGCATCAAATACTTGCGATATAAGTGATGTAGCTTCAAATGCAGGCGAAATAAACGAGCTAGCTTCAAATCCGTGCGGAACACATGATGTAGCTACAAATCAATGCGATGTATAAGGTTTATCTTCAAATCCATGCGAAACAAATGATTTAGCTACAAATACTTGCGATATAAGTGATATAGATTCAAATGCTGGCGAAATAAACGAGTTGGCTTAAAATCCATGCGAAACGCATGTTGTAGCATCAAATCAATGCGATGTAGAAGGCTTTTGCTTCAAATCCATGCGAAAGAAATGCTTTAGCTTCAAATACTTGCGATATAAGTGATGTAGCTTCAAATGCAGGCGAAATAAACGATTTAGCTTCAAATCCATGCGGAACACATGATGTAGCTTCAAATCAATGCAATGTGTAAGGTTTATCTTCAAATCAATACGATGTATAAGGTTTAGCTTCAAATCCATGGGAAACAAATGATTTAGCTACAAATACTTGCGATATAAGTTATATAGCTGCAAATGCTGGCGAAGTAAACGAGATAGCTCCAAATCTTTGCGAAACAAATAATTTAGCTACAAATACTTGCGATATAGATGGTTTAGAATCAAATCCATGCGAAATAAATGATTTAGTTACAAATACTTGCGATATAAGTGATATAGCTTCAAATGCTGGCGACTTAAACGAGTTGGCTTCAAATCCATGCGAAACACATGTTGTAGCATCAAATCAATGCGATGTAGAAGGTTTAGCTTCAAATCCATGTGGTAGAAATGCTTTAGCTTCAAATACTTGCGATATAAGTGATGTAGCTTCAAATGCAGGCGAATTAAACGAGTTAGCTTCAAATCCATGCGGAACACATGATGTAGCTTCAAATCAATGCGATCTATAAGCTTTAGCTTCAAATCCATGCGAAACAAATGATTTAGCTTCCAATACTTGCGATATAAGTGATATAGCTTCAAATGCTGGCGAAATAAACGAGATAGCTTCAAATCCATGCGAAACCCACGATGTAGCTTCAAATCAATGCGATGTAGATGGTTTAGAATCAAATCCATGCGAAACAAATGATTTAGCTTCAAGTACTTGCGATATAAGTGATATAGCTTCAAATGCAAGCGAAATAAACGAGTTGGCCTCAAATCCAAACGAAACACATGTTGTAGCATCAAATCAATGCGATGTAGAAGGTTTAGCTTCAAATCCATGGGAAACAAATGGTTTTGCTTCAAATACTTGCGATATAAGTGATATAGCTTCAAACGCTGGCGAAATAAACGAGCTAGCTTCAAATCCATGCGGAACACATGATGTAGCTACAAATCAATGCGATGTAGATGGTTTAGAATCAAATCCATGCGAAATAAATGATTTAGTTACAAATACTTGCGATATAAGTGATATAGCTTCAAATGCTGGCGAATTAAACGAGTTGGCTTCAAATCCATGCGAAACACATGTTGTAGCATCAAATCAATGCGATGTAGAAGGTTTAGCTTCAAATTCATGTGGAAGAAATGCTTTAGCTTCAAATACTTGCGATATAAGTGATGTAGCTTCAAATGCAGGCGAAATAAACGAGTTAGCTTCAAATCCATGCGGAACACATGATGTAGCTTCAAATCAATGCGATCTATAAGCTTTAGCTTCAAATCCATGCGAAACAAATGATTTAGCTTCCAACACTTGCGATATAAGTGATATAGCTTCAAATGCTGGCGAAATAAACGAGATAGCTTCAAATCCATGCGAAACCCACGATGTAGCTTCAAATCAATGCGATGTAGATGGTTTAGAATCAAATCCATGCGAAACAAATGATTTAGCTTCAAGTACTTGCGATATAAGCGATATAGCTTCAAATGCAAGCGAAATAAACGAGTTGGCTTCAAATCCATGCGAAACACATGTTGTAACATCAAATCAATGCGATGTAGAAGGCTTTTGCTTCAAATCCATGCGAAAAAAATGCTTTAGCTTCAAATACTTACGATATATTGATGTAGCTTCAAATGCCGGGAAATAAACGAGTTAGCTTCAAATACATGCGGAACACATGATGTAGCTACAAATCAATGTGATGTAGATGGTTTAGAATCAAATCCATGCGAAACAAATGATTTAGTTACAAATACTTGCGATATAAGTGATATAGCTTCAAATGCTGGCGAAATAAACGAGTTGGCTTCAAATCCATACGAAACACATGTTGTAGCATCAAATCAATGCGATGTAGAAGGTTTAGCTTCAAATCCATGCGAAAGAAATGCTTTAGCTTCAAATACTTGCGATATAAGTGATGTAGCTTCAAATGCAGGCGAAATAAACGAGTTAGCTTCAAATCCATGCGCAACACATGTTGTAGCATCAAATCAATGCGATGTAGAAGGTTTAGCTTCAAATCCATGCGAAAGAAATGCTTTAGCTTCAAATACTTGCGATATAAGTGATGTAGCTTCAAATGCAGGCGAAATAAACGAGTTAGCTTCAAATCCATGCGCAACACATGTTGTAGCATCAAATCAATGCGATGTAGAAGGCTTTTGCTTCAAATCCATGCGAAAGAAATGCTTTAGCTTCAAATACTTGCGATATAAGTGATGTAGCTTCAAATGCAGGCGAAGTAAACGAGATAGCTTCAAATCCTTGCGAAACAAATGATATAGCTACAAATACTTGCGATATAAGTGATATAGCTTCAAATGCTGGCGAAATAAACGAGTTGGCTTCAAATCCATGCGAAACACATGTTGTAACATCAAATCGTTGTGATGTAGAAGGCTTAGCTTCAAATCCATGCGATAGAAATGTTTTAGCTTCAAATACTTGCGATATAAGTGATGTAGCTTCAAATGCAGGCGAAATAAACGATTTAGCTTCAAATCCATGCGGAACACATGATGTAGCTACAAATCAATGCGATATAGATGGCTTAGATTCAAATCCATGCGAAACAAATGATTTAGCTTCAAATACTTGCGATATAAGTGATATAGCTGCAAATGCTGGCGAAATAAACGAGATAGGTTCAAATCCATGCGGAACAAATGATTTAGCTACAAATACTTGCGATATAAGTGATATAGCTTCAAATGCTGGCGAAATAAACGAGTTGGCTTAAAATCCATGCGAAACACACGTTGTAGCATCAAATCAATGCGATGTAGATGGTTTAGAATCAAATCCATGCGAAACAAATGATTTAGCTTCAACTACTTGCGATATAAGTGATATAGCTTCAAATGCAAGCGAAATAAACGAGTTGGCCTCAAATCCATGCGAAACACATGTTGTAGCATCAAATCAATGCGATGTAGAAGTCTTTTGCTTCAAATCCATGCGAAAGAAATGCTTTAGCTTCAAATACTTGCGGTATAAGTGATGTAGCTTCAAATGCAGGCGAAATAAACGATTTAGCTTCAAATCCATGCGGAACCCACGATGTAGCTTCAAATCAATGCGATGTAGAAGGTTTAGCTTCAAATCCATGCGAAACAAATGTTTTAGCATCAAATACTTGCGATATAAGTGATGTAGCTTCAAATGCAGGCGAAATAAACGATTTAGCTTCAAATCCATGCGGAACACATGATGTAGCTACAAATCAATGCGATATAGATGGCTTAGATTCAAATCCATGCGAAACAAATGATTTAGCTTCAACTACTTGCGATATAAGTGATATAGCTTCAAATGCAAGCGAAATAAACGAGTTGGCCTCAAATCCATGCGAAACACATGTTGTAGCATCAAATCAATGCGATGTAGAAGTCTTTTGCTTCAAATCCATGCGAAAGAAATGCTTTAGCTTCAAATACTTGCGGTATAAGTGATGTAGCTTCAAATGCAGGCGAAATAAACGATTTAGCTTCAAATCCATGCGGAACCCACGATGTAGCTTCAAATCAATGCGATGTAGAAGGTTTAGCTTCAAATCCATGCCAAACAAATGATTTAGCTACAAATACTTGCGATATAAGTGATATAGCTTCAAATGCTGGCGAAATAAACGAGTTGGCTTCAAATCCATGCGAAACACATGTTGTAACATCAAATCATTGCGATGTAGAAGGCTTAGCTACAAATCCATACGAAAGAAATGTTTTAGCTTCAAATAATTGCGATATAAGTGATGTGGCTTCAAATGCAGGCGAAAAAAACGAGTTAGCTACAAATCCATGCGGAACACATGATGTAGATTCCAACCAATACGATGTATAAGGTTTAGCTTCAAATCCATGCGAAACAAATGATTTAGCTACAAATACTTGCGATATAAGTGATATAGCTTCAAATGCTGGCGAAATAAACGAGTTGGCTTCAAATCCATGCGAAACACATGTTGGAGCATCAAATCAATGCTATGTAGAAGGTTTAGCTTCAAATCCATGCGAGAGAAATGCTTTAGCTTCAAATACTTGCGATATAAGTAATGTAGTTTCAAATGCAGGCGAAATAAACGAGCTAGCTTCAAATCCGTGCGGAACACATGATGTAGCTACAAATCAATGCGATGTATAAGGTTTATCTTCATATCCATGCGAAACAAATGATTTAGCTACAAATACTTGCGATATAAGTGATATAGCTTCAAATGCTGGCGAAATAAACGAGTTGGCTTCAAATCCATACGAAACACATGTTGTAGCATCAAATCAATGCGATGTAGAAGGTTTAGCTTCAAATCCATGCGAAAGAAATGCTTTAGCTTCAAATACTTGCGATATAAGTGATGTAGCTTCAAATGCAGGCGAAATAAACGAGTTAGCTTCAAATCCATACGGAACACATGATGTAGCTTCAAATCAATGCGATGTAGATGGTTTAGAATCAAATCCATGCGAAACAAATGATTTAGTTACAAATACTTGCGATATAAGTGATATAGATTCAAATGCTGGCGAATTAAACGATTTTGCCTCAAATCCATGCGAAACCCCTTGATGTAGCTTTAAATCAATGCGATGTAGAAGGTTTAGATTCAAATCCATGCCAAAGAAATGCTTTAGCTTAAAATACATGCGATATAAGTGATGTAGCTTCAAATGCAGGCGAAATAAACGATTTAGCTTCAAATCCATGCGGAGCACATGATGTAGCTTCTAATCAATGCAATGTGTAAGGTTTATCTTCAAATCAATACGATGTATAAGGTTTAGCTTCAAATCCATGGGAAACAAATGATTTAGCTACAAATACTTGCGATATAAGTTATATAGCTGCAAATGCTGGCGAAGTAAACGAGATAGCTTCAAATCCTTGCGAAACAAATAATTTAGCTACAAATACTTGCGATATAAGTGATATAGCTTCAAATGCTGGCGAAATAAACGAGTTGGCTTAAAATCCATGCGAAACACATGTTGGAGCATCAAATCAATGCGATGTAGAAGGTTTAGCTTCAAATCCAAGCGAATGAAATGCTTTAGCTTCAAATACTTGCGATATAAGTGATGTAGCTTCAAATGCAGGCGAAATAAACGAGCTAGCTTCAAATCCGTGCCGAACACATGATGTAGCTACAAATCAATGCGATGTATAAGGTTTATCTTCAAATCCATGCGAAACAAATGATTTAGCTACAAATACTTGCGATATAAGTGATATAGATTCAAATGCTGGCGAAATAAACGAGTTGGCTTAAAATCCATGCGAAACGCATGTTGTAGCATCAAATCAATGCGATGTAGAAGGCTTTTGCTTCAAATCCGTGCGAAAGAAATGCTTTAGCTTCAAATACTTGCGATATAAGTGATGTAGCTTCAAATGCAGGCGAAATAAACGATTTAGCTTCAAATCCATGCGGAACACATGATGTAGCTTCAAATCAATGCAATGTGTAAGGTTTACCTTCAAATCAATACGATGTATAAGGTTTAGCTTCAAATCCATGCGAATCAAATGATTTTGCTTCAAATACTTGCGATATAAGTGATATAGCTTCAAATGCTGGCGAAATAAACGTGCTAGCTTCAAATCCATGCGGAACACATGATGTAGATACAAATCAATGCGATGTAGATGGTTTAGAATCAAATCCATGCGAAATAAATGATTTAGTTACAAATACTTGCGATATAAGTGATATAGCTTCAAATGCTGGCGAATTAAACGAGTTGGCTTCAAATCCATGCGAAACACATGTTGTAGCATCAAATCAATGCGATGTAGAAGGCTTAGCTTCAAATCCATGCGAAAGAAATGTTTTAGCTTCAAATAATTGCGATATAAGTGATGTAGCTTCAAATGCAGGCGAAATAAACGATTTAGCTTCAAATCCATGCGGAACACATGATGTAGCTACAAATCAATGCGATATAGATGGCTTAGATTCAAATCCATGCGAAACAAATGATTTAGCTTCAAATACTTGCGATATAAGTGATATAGCTGCAAATGCTGGCGAAATAAACGAGATAGGTTCAAATCCATGCGGAACAAATGATTTAGCTACAAATACTTGCGATATAAGTGATATAGCTTCAAATGCTGGCGAAATAAACGAGTTGGCTTAAAATCCATGCGAAACACATGTTGGAGCATCAAATCAATGCGATGTAGAAGGTTTAGCTTCAAATCCATGCGAAACAAATGATTTAGCTACAAATAATTGCGATATAAGTGATGTGGCTTCAAATGCAGGCGAAATAAACGAGTTAGCTTCAAATCCATGCGGCACACATGATGTAGATTCAAATCAATGCGATGTATAAGGTTTAGCTTCAAATCCATGCGAAACAAATGATTTAGCTACAAATACTTGCGATATAAGTGATATAGCTTCAAATGCTGGCGAAATAAACGAGCTAGCTTCAAATCCATGCGGAACACATGATGTAGCTACAAATCAATGCGATGTATAAGGTTTATCTTCAAATCCATGCGAAACAAATGATTTAGCTACAAATACTTGCGATATAAGTGATATAGCTTCAAATGCTGGCGAAATAATCGAGTTGGCTTCAAATCCATGCGAAACACATGTAGTAGCATCAAATCAATGCGATGTAGAAGGTTTAGCATCAAATGCATGCGAAAAAAATGCTTTAGCTTCAAATACTTACGATATATTGATGTAGCTTCAAATGCCGGGAAATAAACGAGTTAGCTTCAAATACATGCGGAACACATGATGTAGCTACAAATCAATGTGATGTAGATGGTTTAGAATCAAATCCATGCGAAACAAATGATTTAGTTACAAATACTTGCGATATAAGTGATATAGCTTCAAATGCTGGCGAAATAAACGAGTTGGCTTCAAATCCATACGAAACACATGTTGTAGCATCAAATCAATGCGATGTAGAAGGTTTAGCTTCAAATCCATGCGAAAGAAATGCTTTAGCTTCAAATACTTGCGATATAAGTGATGTAGCTTCAAATGCAGGCGAAATAAACGAGTTAGCTTCAAATCCATGCGCAACACATGTTGTAGCATCAAATCAATGCGATGTAGAAGGCTTTTGCTTCAAATCCATGCGAAAGAAATGCTTTAGCTTCAAATACTTGCGATATAAGTGATGTAGCTTCAAATGCAGGCGAAATAAACGATTTAGCTTCAAATCCATGCGGAACACATGATGTAGCTTCTAATCAATGCAATGTGTAAGGTTTATCTTCAAATCAATACGATGTATAAGGTTTAGCTTCAAATCCATGGGAAACAAATGATTTAGCTACAAATACATGCCATACAAGTTATATAGCTGCAAATGCTGGCGAAGTAAACGAGATAGCTTCAAATCCTTGCGAAACAAATGATATAGCTACAAATACTTGCGATATAAGTGATATAGCTTCAAATGCTGGCGAAATAAACGAGTTGGCTTCAAATCCATGCGAAACACATGTTGTAATATCAAATCGTTGTGATGTAGAAGGCTTAGCTTCAAATCCATGCGATAGAAATGTTTTAGCTTCAAATACTTGTGATATAAGTGATGTAGCTTCAAATGCAGGCGAAATAAACGATTTAGCTTCAAATCCATGCGGAACACATGATGTAGCTACAAATCAATGCGATATAGATGGCTTAGATTCAAATCCATGCGAAACAAATGATTTAGCTTCAAATACTTGCGATATAAGTGATATAGCTGCAAATGCTGGCGAAATAAACGAGATAGGTTCAAATCCATGCGGAACAAATGATTTAGCTACAAATACTTGCGATATAAGTGATATAGCTTCAAATGCTGGCGAAATAAACGAGTTGGCTTAAAATCCATGCGAAACACACGTTGTAGCATCAAATCAATGCGATGTAGATGGTTTAGAATCAAATCCATGCGAAACAAATGATTTAGTTACAAATAGTTGCGACATAAGTGATATAGCTTCAAATGCTGGCGAAATAAACGAGTTGGCTTCAAATCCACACGAAACACACGTTGTAGCATCAAATCAATGCGATGTAGAAGGTTTAGCTTCAAATGCATGCGAAAAAAATGCTTTAGCTTCAAATACTTACGATATATTGATGTAGCTTCAAATGCCGGGAAATAAACGAGTTAGCTTTAAATCCATGCGGAACATATGATGTAGCTTCAAATCAATGTGATGTAGATGGTTTAGAATCAAATCCATGCGAAACAAATGATTTAGTTACAAATACTTGCGATATAAGTGATATAGCTTCAAATGCTGGCGAAATAAACGATTTTGCTTCAAATCCATGCGAAACCCCTTGATGTAGCTTTAAATCAATGCGATGTAGAAGGTTTAGATTCAAATCCATGCCAAAGAAATGCTTTAGCTTAAAATACATGCGATATAAGTGATGTAGCTTCAAATGCAGGCGAATTAAACGAGTTAGCTTCAAATCCATGCGGAACACATGATGTAGCTTCAAATCAATGCGATCTATAAGGTTTAGCTTCAAATCCAGGCGAAACAAATGATTTAGCTTCCAATACTTGCGATATAAGTGATATAGCTTCAAATGCTGGCGAAATAAGCGAGATAGCTTCAAATCCATGCGAAACCCACGATGTAGCTTCAAATCAATGCGATGTAGATGGTTTAGAATCAAATCCATGCGAAACAAATGATTTAGCTTCAAGTACTTGCGATATAAGTGATATAGCTTCAAATGCAAGCGAAATAAACGAGTTGGCCTCAAATCCATGCGAAACACATGTTGTAGCATCAAATCATTGCGATGTAGAAGGCTTAGCTTCAAATCCATGCGAAAGAAATGTTTTAGCTTCAAATAATTGCGATATAAGTGATGTGGCTTCAAATGCAGGCGAAATAAACGAGATAGCTTCAAATCCATGCGAAACCCACGATGTAGCTTCATATCAATGCGATGTAGATGGTTTAGAATCAAATCCATGCGAAACAAATGATTTAGCTTCAACTACTTGCGATATAAGTGATATAGCTTCAAATGCAAGCGAAATAAACGAGTTGGCCTCAAATCCATGCGAAACACATGTTGTAGCATCAAATCAATGCGATGTAGAAGTCTTTTGCTTCAAATCCATGCGAAAGAAATGCTTTAGCTTCAAATACTTGCGGTATAAGTGATGTAGCTTCAAATGCAGGCGAAATAAACGATTTAGCTTCAAATCCATGCGGAACCCACGATGTAGCTTCAAATCAATGCGATGTAGAAGGTTTAGCTTCAAATCCATGCGAAACAAATGATTTAGCTACAAATACTTGCGATATAAGTGATATAGCTTCAAATGCTGGCGAAATAAACGAGTTGGCTTCAAATCCATGCGAAACACATGTTGTAACATCAAATCATTGCGATGTAGAAGGCTTAGCTTCAAATCCATACGAAAGAAATGTTTTAGCTTCAAATAATTGCGATATAAGTGATGTAGCTTCAAATGCAGGCGAAATAAACGATTTAGCTTCAAATCCATGCGGAACCCACGATGTAGCTTCAAATCAATGCGATGTAGAAGGTTTAGCTTCAAATCCATGCGAAACAAATGATTTAGCTACAAATACTTGCGATATAAGTGATATAGCTTCAAATGCTGGCGAAATAAACGAGTTGGCTTCAAATCCATGCGAAACACATGTTGTAACATCAAATCATTGCGATGTAGAAGGCTTAGCTTCAAATCCATACGAAAGAAATGTTTTAGCTTCAAATACTTGCGATATAAGTAATGTAGTTTCAAATGCAGGCGAAATAAACGAGCTAGCTTCAAATCCGTGCGGAACACATGATGTAGCTACAAATCAATGCGATATATAAGGTTTATCTTCAAATCCATGCGAAACAAATGATTTAGCTACAGATACTTGCGATATAAGTGATATAGCTTCAAATGCTGGCGAAATAAACGAGTTGGCTTAAAATCCATGCGAAACACATGTTGGAGCATCAAATCAATGCGATGTAGAAGGTTTAGCTTCAAATCCATGCGAGAGAAATGCTTTAGCTTCAAATACTTGCGATATAAGTAATGTAGTTTCAAATGCAGGCGAAATAAACGAGCTAGCTTCAAATCCGTGCGGAACACATGATGTAGCTACAAATAAATGCGATGTATAAGGTTTATCTTCAAATCCATGCGAAACAAATGATTTAGCTACAAATACTTGCGATATAAGTGATATAGATTCAAATGCTGGCGAAATAAACGATTTGGCTTAAAATCCATGCGAAACGCATGTTGTAGCATCAAATCAATGCCATGTAGAAGGCTTTTGCTTCAAATCCATGCGAAAGAAATGCTTTAGCTTCAAATACTTGCGATATAAGTGATGTAGCTTCAAATGCAGGCGAAATAAACGATTTAGCTTCAAATCCATGCGGAACACATGATGTAGCTTCTAATCAATGCAATGTGTAAGGTTTATCTTCAAATCAATACGATGTATAAGGTTTAGCTTCAAATCCATGGGAAACAAATGATTTAGCTACAAATACTTGCGATATAAGTTATATAGCTGCAAATGCTGGCGAAGTAAACGAGATAGCTTCAAATCCTTGCGAAACAAATAATTTAGCTACAAATACTTGCGATATAAGTGATATAGCTTCAAATGCTGGCGAAATAAACGAGTTGGCTTAAAATCCATGCGAAACACATGTTGGAGCATCAAATCAATGCGATGTAGAAGGTTTAGCTTCAAATCCAAGCGAATGAAATGCTTTAGCTTCAACTACTTGCGATATAAGTGATGTAGCTTCAAATGCAGGCGAAATAAACGAGCTAGCGTCAAATCCGTGCCGAACACATGATGTAGCTACAAATAAATGCGATGTATAAGGTTTATCTTCAAATCCATGCGAAACAAATGATTTAGCTACAAATACTTGCGATATAAGTGATGTAGCTTCAAATGCAGGCGAAATAAACGATTTAGCTTCAAATCCATGCGGAACACATGATGTAGCTTCAAATCAATGCAATGTGTAAGGTTTACCTTCAAACCAATACGATGTATAAGGGTTTAGCTTCAAATCCATGGGAAACAAATGATTTTGCTTCAAATACTTGCGATATAAGTGATATAGCTTCAAATGCTGGCGAAATAAACGAGCTAGCTTCAAATCCATGCGGAACACATGATGTAGATACAAATCAATGCGATGTAGATGGTTTAGAATCAAATCCATGCGAAATAAATGATTTAGTTACAAATACTTGCGATATAAGTGATATAGCTTCAAATGCTGGCGAATTAAACGAGTTGGATTCAAATCCATGCGAAACACATGTTGTAGCATCAAATCAATGCGATGTAGAAGGCTTAGCTTCAAATCCATGCGAAAGAAATGTTTTAGCTTCAAATAATTGCGATATAAGTGATGTAGCTTCAAATGCAGGCGAAATAAACGATTTAGCTTCAAATCCATGCGGAACACATGATGTAGTATCAAATCAATGCGATGTAGATGGCTCAGATTCAAATCCATGCGAAACAAATGATTTAGCTTCAAATACTTGCAATATAAGTGATATAGCTGCAAATGCTGGCGAAATAAACGAGATAGCTTCAAATCCATGCGGAACACATGTTGGAGCATCAAATCAATGCGATGTAGAAGGTTTAGCTTCAAATCCATGCGAAACAAATGATTTAGATACAAATAATTGCGATATAAGTGATGTAGCTTCAAATGCAGGCGAAATAAACGATTTAGCTTCAAATCCATGCGGAACACATGATGTAGCTTCAAATCAATGCGATCTATAAGGTTTAGCTTCAAATCCATGCGGAACAAATGATTTAGCTTCCAATACTTGCGATATAAGTGATATAGCTTCAAATCCATGCGGAACACATGATGTAGCTTCAAATCAATGCAATGTGTAAGGTTTACCTTCAAACCAATACGATGTATAAGGTTTAGCTTCAAATCCATGGGAAACAAATGATTTTGCTTCAAATACTTGCGATATAAGTGATATAGCTTCAAATGCTGTCGAAATAAACGAGCTAGCTTCAAATCCATGCGGAACACATGATGTAGATACAAATCAATGCGATGTAGATGGTTTAGAATCAAATCCATGCGAAATAAATGATTTAGTTACAAATACTTGCAATATAAGTGATATAGCTTCAAATGCTGGCGAATTAAACGAGTTGGCTTCAAATCCATGCGAAACACATGTTGTAGCATCAAATCAATGCGATGTAGAAGGCTTAGCTTCAAATCCATGCGAAAGAAATGTTTTAGCTTCAAATAATTGCGATATAAGTGATGTAGCTTCAAATGCAGGCGAAATAAACGATTTAGCTTCAAATCCATGCGGAACACATGATGTAGTATCAAATCAATGCGATGTAGATGGCTCAGATTCAAATCCATGCGAAACAAATGATTTAGCTTCAAATACTTGCGATATAAGTGATATAGCTGCAAATGCTGGCGAAATAAACGAGATAGCTTCAAATCCATGCGGAACAAATGATTTAGCTACAAATACTTGCGATATAAGTGATATAGCTTCAAATGCTGGCGAAATAAACGAGATAGCTTCAAATCCATGCGAATCCCACGATGTAGCTTCAAATCAATGCGATGTATAAGGTTTATCTTCAAATCCATGCGAAACAAATGATTTAGCTACAAATAATTGCGATATAAGTGATGTGGCTTCAAATGCAGGCGAAATAAACGAGTTAGCTACAAATCCATGCGGAACACATGATGTAGATTCCAATCAATACGATGTATAAGGTTTAGCTTCAAATCCATGCGAAACAAATGATTTAGCTACAAATACTTGCGATATAAGTGATATAGCTTCAAATGCTGGCGAAATAAACGAGTTGGCTTCAAATCCATGCGAAACACATGTTGGAGCATCAAATCAATGCTATGTAGAAGGTTTAGCTTCAAATCCATGCGAGAGAAATGCTTTAGCTTCAAATACTTGCGATATAAGTATTGTAGTTTCAAATGCAGGCGAAATAAACGAGCTAGCTTCAAATCCGTGCGCAACACATGATGTAGCTACAAATCAATGCGATGTATAAGGTTTATCTTCAAATCCATGCGAAACAAATGATTTAGCTACAGATACTTGCGATATAAGTGATATAGCTTCAAATGCTGGCGAAATAAACGAGTTGGCTTCAAATCAATGCGAAACACATGTTGTAGCATCAAATCAATGCGATGTAGAAGGCTTTAGCTTCAAATCCATGCGAAAGAAATGCTTTAGCTTCAAATACTTGCGATATAAGTGATGTAGCTTCAAATGCAGGCGAAATAAACGATTTAGCTTCAAATCCATGCGGGACACATGATGTAGCTTCAAATCAATGCAATGTGTAAGGTTTACCTTCAAATCAATACGATGTATAAGGTTTAGCTTCAAATCCATGGGAAACAAATGATTTTGCTTCAAATACTTGCGATATAAGTGATATAGCTTCAAATGTTGGCGAAATAAACGAGATAGCTTCAAATCCATGCGAAACAAATGATTTAGCTACAAATACTTGCGATATAAGTGATATAGCTTCAAATGCTGGCGAAATAAACGAGTTGGCTTCAAATCAATGCGAAACACATGTTGTAGCATCAAATCAATGCTATGTAGAAGGCTTTAGCTTCAAATCCATGCGAAAGAAATGCTTTAGCTTCAAATACTTGCGATATAAGTGATGTAGCTTCAAATGCAGGCGAAATAAACGATTTAGCTTCAAATCCATGCGGAACACATGATGTAGCTTCAAATCAATGCAATGTGTAAGGTTTACCTTCAAATCAATACGATGTATAAGGTTTAGCTTCAAATCCATGGGAAACAAATGATTTTGCTTCAAATACTTGCGATATAAGTGATATAGCTTCAAATGCTGGCGAAATAAACGAGCTAGCTTCAAATCCATGCGGAACACATGATGTAGCTACAAATCAATGCGATGTAGATGGTTTAGAATCAAATCCATGCGAAATAAATTATTTAGTTACAAATACTTGCGATGTAAGTGATATAGCTTCAAATGCTGGCGAATTAAACGAGTTGGCTTCAAATCCATGCGAAACACATGTTGTAGCATCAAATCAATGCGATGTAGAAGGTTTAGCTTCAAATCCATGTGGAAGAAATGCTTTAGCTTCAAATACTTGCGATATAAGTGATGTAGCTTCAAATGCAGGCGAAATAAACGAGTTAGCTTCAAATCCATGCGGAACACATGATGTAGCTTCAAATCAATGCGATCTATAAGGTTTAGCTTCAAATCCATGCGAAACAAATGATTTAGCTTCCAACACTTGCGATATAAGTGATATAGCTTCAAATGCTGGCGAAATAAACGAGATAGCTTCAAATCCATGCGAAACCCACGATGTAGCTTCAAATCAATGCGATGTAGATGGTTTAGAATCAAATCCATGCGAAACAAATGATTTAGCTACAAATACTTGCGATATAAGTGATATAGCTTCAAATGCTGGCGAAATAAACGAGTTGGCTTCAAATCCATGCGAAACACATGTTGTAACATCAAATCATTGCGATGTAGAAGGCTTAGCTTCAAATCCATGCGAAAGAAATGTTTTAGCTTCAAATAATTGCGATATAAGTGATGTGGCATCAAATGCAGGCGAAATAAACTAGTTAGCTTCAAATCCATGCGGAACACATGATGTAGATTCAAATCAATGCGATGTATAAGGTTTAGCTTGATATCCATGCGAAACAAATGATTTAGCTACAAATACTTGCGATATAAGTGATATAGCTTCAAATGCTGGCGAAATAAACGAGTTGGCTTCAAATCCATGCGAAACACATGTTGTAGCATCAAATCAATGCGATGTAGAAGGCTTTTGCTTCAAATCCATGCGAAAGAAATGCTTTAGCTTCAAATACTTGCGGTATAAGTGATGCAGCTTCAAATGCAGGCGAAATAAACGATTTAGCTTCAAATCCATGCGGAACACATGATGTAGTTTCAAATCAATGCGATGTAGATAGCTTAGATTCAAATCCATGCGAAACAAATGATTTAGCTTCAAATACTTGCAATATAAGTGATATAGCTGGAAATGCTGGCGATATAAACGAGATAGCTTCAAATCCATGCGGAACAAATGATTTAGCTACAAATACTTGCGATATAAGTGATATAGCTTCAAATGCTGGCTAAATAAACGAGTTGGCTTAAAATCCATGCGACACACATGTTGGAGCATCAAATCAATGCGATGTAGAAGGTTTAGCTTCAAATCCATGCGAGAGAAATGCTTTAGCTTTAAATACTTGCGATATAAGTGATGTAGCTTCAAATGCAGGCGAAATAAACGAGCTAGCTTCAAATGCGTGCGGAACACATGATGTAGCTACAAATCAATGCGATGTATAAGGTTTATCTTCAAATCCATGCGAAACAAATGATTTAGCTACAAATACTTGCGATATAAGTGATATAGCTTCAAAAGCTGGCGAAATAAACGAGTTGGCTTCAAATCCATACGAAACACATGTTGTAGCATCAAATCAATGCGATGTAGAAGGTTTAGCTTCAAATCCATGCGAAAGAAATGCTTTAGCTTCAAATACTTGCGATATAAGTGATGTAGCTTCAAATGCAGGCGAAATAAACGAGTTAGCTTCAAATCCATGCGGAACACATGATGTAGCTTCAAATCAATGCGATGTAGATGGTTTAGAATCAAATCCATGCGAAACAAATGATTTAGTTACAAATACTTGCGACATAAGTGATATAGCTTCAAATGCTGGCGAAATAAACGAGTTGGCTTCAAATCCATGCGAAACACATGTTGGAGCATCAAATCAATGCGATGTTGAAGGCTTTTGCTTCAAATCCATGCGAAAGAAATGCTTTAGCTTCAAATACTTGCGATATAAGTGATGTAGCTTCAAATGCAGGCGAAATAAACGAGTTAGCTTCAATCCATGCGGAACACATGATGTAGCTTTAAATCAATGCGATCTATAAGGTTTAGCTTCAAATCCATGCGAAACAAATGATTTAGCTTCCAACACTTGCGATATAAGTGATATAGCTTCAAATGATGGCGAAATAAACGAGATAGCTTCAAATCCATGCGAAACCCACGATGTAGCTTCAAATCAATGCGATGTAGATGGTTTAGAATCAAATCCATGCGAAACAAATGATTTAGTTACAAATACTTGCGACATAAGTGATATAGCTTCAAATGCTGGCGAAATAAACGAGTTGGCTTCAAATCCAAACGAAACACATGTTGTATGCATCAAATCAATGCGATGTAGAAGGTTTAGCTTCAAATCCATGCGAAAGAAATGCTTTAGCATCAAATACTTGCGATATAAGTTGATGTAGCTTCAAATGCAGGCGAAATAAACGAGTTAGCTTCAAATCCATACGGAACACATGATGTAGCTTCAAATCAATGCGATGTAGATGGTTTAGAATCAAATCCATGCGAAACAAATGATTTAGTTACAAATACTTGCGATATAAGTGATATAGCTTCAAGTGCTGGCGAAATAAACGATTGTGCTTCAAATCCAAACGAAACACATGTTGTAGCATCAAATCAATGTGATGTAGAAGGTTTAGCTTCAACTCCATGCGAGAGAAATGCTTTAGCTTCAAATACTTACGATATAAGTAATGTAGTTTCAAATGCAGGCGAAATAAACGAGCTAGCTTCAAATCCGTGCGGAACACATGATGTAGCTACAAATCAATGCGATGTATAAGGTTTATCTTCAAATTCATGCGAAACAAATGATTTAGCTACAAATACTTGCGATATAAGTGATATAGCTTCAAATGCTGGCGAAATAAACGAGTTGGCTTCAAATACATACGAAACACATGTTGTAGCATCAAATCAATGCGATCTAGAAGGTTTAGCTTCAAATCCATGCGAAAGAAATGCTTTAGCTTCAAATAATTGCGATATAAGTGATGTAGCTTCAAATGCAGGCGAAATAAACGAGTTAGCTTCAAATCCATGCGGAACACATGATGTAGCTTCAAGTCAATGCGATGTAGATGGTTCAGAATCAAATCCATGCGAAACAAATGCTTTAGCTTCAAATACTTGCGATATAAGTGATATAGCTTCAAATGCTGGCGAAATAAACGAGCTAGCTTCAAATCCATGCGGAACACATGATGTAGCTACAAATCAATGCGATGTAGATGGTTTAGAATCAAATCCATGCGAAATAAATGATTTAGTTACAAATACTTGCGATATAAGTGATATAGCTTCAAATGCTGGCGAATTAAACGAGTTGGCTTCAAATCCATGCGAAACACATGTTGTAGCATCAAATCAATGCGATGTAGAAGGTTTAGCTTCAAATCCATGTGGAAGAAATGCTTTAGCTTCAAATACTTGCGATATAAGTGATGTAGCTTCAAATGCAGGCGAAATAAACGAGTTAGCTTCAAATCCATGCGGAACACATGATGTAGCTTCAAATCAATGCGATCTATAAGGTTTAGCTTCAAATCCATGCGAAACAAATGATTTAGCTTCCAACACTTGCGATATAAGTGATATAGCTTCAAATGCAGGCGAAATAAACGAGTTAGCTTCAAATCCATACGGAACACATGATGTAGCTTCAAATCAATGCGATGTAGATGGTTTAGAATCAAATCCATGCGAAACAAATGATTTAGTTACAAATACTTGCGAAATAAGTGATATAGCTTCAAATGCTGGCGAAATAAATGATTTTGCTTCAAATACTTGCGATATAAGTGATATAGCTTCAAATGCAGGCGAAATAAACGATCTAGCTTCAAATCCATGCGGAACACATGGTGTAGCTACAAATCAATGCGATGTATAAGGTTTATCTTCAAATCCATGCGCCATGCGAAACAAATGATTTAGCTACAAATACTTGCGATATAAGTGATATAGCTTCAAATGCTGGCGAAATAAACGAGTTGGCTTAAAATCCATGCGAAACACATGTTGGAGCATCAAATCAATGCGATGTAGAAGGTTTAGCTTCAAATCCATGCGAATGAAATGCTTTAGCTTCAAATACTTGCGATATAAGTGATGTAGCTTCGAATGCAGGCGAAATAAACGAGCTAGCTTCAAATCCGAGCGGAACACATGATGTAGCTACAAATCAATGCGATGTATAAGGTTTATCTTCAAATCCATGCGAAACAAACGATTTAGCTACAAATACTTGCGATATAAGTGATATAGCTTCAAATGCTGGCGAAATAAACGAGTTGGCTTAAAATCCATGCGAAACACATGTTGTAGCATTAAATCAATGCGATGTAGAAGGCTTTTGCTTTAAATCCATGCGAAAGAAATGTTTTAGCTTCAAATAATTGCGATATAAGTGATGTGGCTTCAAATGCAGGCGAAATAAACGAGTTAGCTTCAAATTCATGCGGAACACATGATGTAGATTCAAATCAATGCGATGTATAAGGTTTAGCTTCAAATCCATGCGAAACAAATGATTTAGCTACAAATACTTGCGATATAAGTGATGTAGCTTCAAATGCTGGCGAAATAAACGAGCAAGCTTCAAATCCATGCGGAACACATGATGTAGCTGCAAATCAATGCGATGTATAAGGTTTATCTTCAAATCCATGCGAAACAAATGATTTAGCTACAAATACTTGCGATATAAGTGATATAGCTTCAAATGCTGGCGAAATAAACGAGTTGGCTTCAAATCCATGCGAAACACATGTTGTAGCATCAAATCAATGCGATGTAGAAGGTTTAGCATCAAATGCATGCGAAAAAAATGCTTAAGCTTCAAATACTTACGATATATTGATGTAGCTTCAAATGCCGGGAAATAAACGAGTTAGCTTCAAATCCATGCGGAACACATGATGTAGTTTCAAATCAATGCGATGTAGATGGCATAGATTCAAATCCATGCGAAACAAATGATTTAGCTTCAAATACTTGCGATATAAGTGATATAGCTGCAAATGCTGGCGAAATAAACGAGATAGCTTCAAATCCATGCGAAACAAATGATTTAGCTACAAATACTTGCGATATAAGTGATATAGCTTCAAATGCTGGCGAAATAAATGAGTTGGCTTAAAATCCATGCGAAACACATGTTGGAGCATCAAATCAATGCGATGTAGAAGGTTTAGCTTCAAATCCATGTGAGAGAAATGCTTTAGCTTCAAATACTTGCGATATAAGTGATGTAGCTTCAAATGCAGGCGAAATAAACGAGCTAGCTTCAAATCCGTGCGGAACACATGATGTAGCTACAAATCAATGCGATGTATAAGGTTTATCTTCAAATCCATGCGAAACAAATGATTTAGCTACAAATACTTGCGATATAAGTGATATAGCTTCAAATGCTGGCGAAATAAACGAGTTGGCTTCAAATCCATACGAAACACATGTTGTAGCATCAAATCAATGCGATGTAGAAGGTTTAGCTTCAAATCCATGCGAAAGAAATGCTTTAGCTTCAAATACTTGCGATATAAGTGATGTAGCTTCAAATGCAGGCGAAATAAACGAAATAGCTCCAAATCCATGCGAAACCCACGATGTAGCTTCAAATTAATGCGATGTAGAAGGTTTAGCTTCAAATCCATGCGAAACAAATGATATAGCTACAAATACTTGCGATATAAGTGATGTAGCTTCAAATGCTGGCGAAATAAACGAGTTGGCTTCAAATCCATACGAAACACACGTTGTAGCATCAAATCAATGCGATGTAGAAGGTTTAGCTTCAAATGCATGCGAAAGAAATGCTTTAGCTTCAAATACTTGCGATATAAGTGATGTAGCTTCATATGCAGGCGAAATAAACGAGTTAGCTTCAAATCTATGCGGAACACATGATGTAGCTTCAAATCAATGCGATGTAGATGGTTTAGAATCAAATCCATGCGAAATAAATCATTTAGCTTCAAATACTTGCGATATAAGTGATATAGCTGCAAATGCTGGCGAAATAAACGAGATAGCTTCAAATCCATGCAAAACAAATGTTGTGGCATCAAATCAATGCGATGTAGAAGGTTTAGCTTCAAATCCATGCGAAACAAATGATATAGCTACAAATACTTGCGATATAAGTGATATAGCTTCAAATGCTGGCGAAATAAACGAGTTGGCTTCAAATCCAAACGAACACATGATGTAGCTACAAATCAATGCGATGTATAAGGTTATCTTCAAATCCATGCGAAACAAATGATTTAGCTACAAATACTTGCGATATAAGTGATATAGATTCAAATGCTGGCGAAATAAACGAGTTGGCTTAAAATCCATCCGAAACGCATGTTGTAGCATCAAATCAATGCGATGTAGAAGGCTTTTGCTTCAAATCCATGCGAAAGAAATGCTTTAGCTTCAAATACTTGCGATATAAGTGATGTAGCTTCAAATGCAGGCGAAATAAACGATTTAGCTTCAAATCCATGCGGAACACATGATGTAGCTTCAAATCAATGCAATGTGTAAGGTTTACCTTCAAATCAATACGATGTATAAGGTTTAGCTTCAAATCCATGGGAAACAAATGATTTTGCTTCAAATACTTGCGATATAAGTGATATAGCTTCAAATGCTGGCGAAATAAACGAGCTAGCTTCAAATCCATGCGGAACACATGATGTAGCTTCAAATCAATGCGATGTAGATGGTTTAGAATCAAATCCATGCGAAACAAATGATTTAGTTACAAATACTTGCGAAATAAGTGATATAGCTTCAAATGCTGGCGAAATAAATGATTTTGCTTCAAATCCATGCGAAACCCCTTGATGTAGCTTTAAATCAATGCGATGTAGAAGGCTTTTGCTTCAAATCCATGCGAAAGAAATGCTTTAGCTTCAAATACTTGCGATATAAGTGATGTAGCTTCAAATGCAGGCGAAATAAACGATTTAGCTTCAAATCCATGCGGAGCACATGATGTAGCTTCTAATCAATGCAATGTGTAAGGTTTATCTTCAAATCAATACGATGTATAAGGTTTAGCTTCAAATCCATGGGAAACAAATGATTTTGCTTCAAATACTTGCGATATAAGTGATATAGCTTCAAATGCAGGCGAAATAAACGATCTAGCTTCAAATCCATGCGGAACACATGATGTAGCTACAAATCAATGCGATGTATAAGGTTTATCTTCAAATCCATGCGAAACAAATGATTTAGCTACAAATACTTGCGATATAAGTGATATAGCTTCAAATGCTGGCGAAATAAACGAGTTGGCTTAAAATCCATGCGAAACACATGTTGGAGCATCAAATCAATGCGATGTAGAAGGTTTAGCTTCAAATCCATGCGAATGAAATGCTTTAGCTTCAAATACTTGCGATATAAGTGATGTAGCTTCGAATGCAGGCGAAATAAACGAGCTAGCTTCAAATCCGAGCGGAACACATGATGTAGCTACAAATCAATGCGATGTATAAGGTTTATCTTCAATCCATGCGAAACAAACGATTTAGCTACAAATACTTGCGATATAAGTGATATAGCTTCAAATGCTGGCGAAATAAACGAGTTGGCTTAAAATCCATGCGAAACACATGTTGTAGCATCAAATCAATGCGATGTAGAAGGCTTTTGCTTTAAATCCATGCGAAAGAAATGTTTTAGCTTCAAATAATTGCGATATAAGTGATGTGGCTTCAAATGCAGGCGAAATAAACGAGTTAGCTTCAAATTCATGCGACACATGATGTAGATTCAAATCAATGCGATGTATAAGGTTTAGCTTCAAATCCATGCGAAACAAATGATTTAGCTACAAATACTTGCGATATAAGTGATGTAGCTTCAAATGCTGGCGAAATAAACGAGCAAGCTTCAAATCCATGCGGAACACATGATGTAGCTGCAAATCAATGCGATGTATAAGGTTTATCTTCAAATCCATGCGAAACAAATGATTTAGCTACAAATACTTGCGATATAAGTGATATAGCTTCAAATGCTGGCGAAATAAACGAGTTGGCTTCAAATCCATGCGAAACACATGTTGTAGCATCAAATCAATGCGATGTAGAAGGTTTAGCATCAAATGCATGCGAAAAAAATGCTTTAGCTTCAAATACTTGCGATATAAGTGATGTAGCTTCAAATGCAGGCGAAATAAACGAAATAGCTCCAAATCCATGCGAAACCCACGATGTAGCTTCAAATTAATGCGATGTAGAAGGTTTAGCTTCAAATCCATGCGAAACAAATGATATAGCTACAAATACTTGCGATATAAGTGATGTATCTTCAAATGCTGGCGAAATAAACGAGTTGGCTTCAAATCCATACGAAACACACGTTGTAGCATCAAATCAATGCGATGTAGAAGGTTTAGCTTCAAATGCATGCGAAAGAAATGCTTTAGCTTCAAATACTTGCGATATAAGTGATGTAGCTTCATATGCAGGCGAAATAAACGAGTTAGCTTCAAATCTATGCGGAACACATGATGTAGCTTCAAATCAATGCAATGTAGATGGTTTAGAATCAAATCCATGCGAAATAAATCATTTAGCTTCAAATACTTGCGATATAAGTGATATAGCTGCAAATGCTGGCGAAATAAACGAGATAGCTTCAAATCCATGCAAAACAAATGTTGTGGCATCAAATCAATGCGATGTAGAAGGTTTAGCTTCAAATCCATGCGAAACAAATGATATAGCTTACAATACTTGCGATATAAGTGATATAGCTTCAAATGCTGGCGAAATAAACGAGTTGGCTTCAAATCCAAACGAAACACATGATGTAGCTACAAATCAATGCGATGTATAAGGTTTATCTTCAAATCCATGCGAAACAAATGATTTAGCTACAAATACTTGCGATATAAGTGATATAGATTCAAATGCTGGCGAAATAAACGAGTTGGCTTAAAATCCATCCGAAACGCATGTTGTAGCATCAAATCAATGCGATGTAGAAGGCTTTTGCTTCAAATCCATGCGAAAGAAATGCTTTAGCTTCAAATACTTGCGATATAAGTGATGTAGCTTCAAATGCAGGCGAAATAAACGATTTAGCTTCAAATCCATGCGGAACACATGATGTAGCTTCAAATCAATGCAATGTGTAAGGTTTACCTTCAAATCAATACGATGTACAAGGTTTAGCTTCAAATCCATGGGAAACAAATGATTTTGCTTCAAATACTTGCGATATAAGTGATATAGCTTCAAATGCTGGCGAAATAAACGAGCTAGCTTCAAATCCATGCGGAACACATGATGTAGCTACAAATCAATGCGATGTAGATGGTTTAGAATCAAATCCATGCGAAATAAATGATTTAGTTACAAACACTTGCGATATAAGTGATATAGCTTCAAATGCTGGCGACTTAAACGAGTTGGCTTCAAATCCATTCGAAACACATGTTGTAGCATCAAATCAATGCGATGTAGAAGGTTTAGCTTCAAATCCATGTGGTAGTAATGCTTTAGCTTCAAATACTTGCGATATAAGTGATGTAGCTTCAAATGCAGGCGAATTCAACGAGTTAGCTTCAAATCCATGCGGAACACATGATGCAGCTTCAAATCAATGCGATCTATAAGGTTTAGCTTCAAATCCATGCGAAACAAATGATTTAGCTTCCAATACTTGCGATATAAGTGATATAGCTTCAAATGCTGGCGAAATAAACGAGATAGCTTCAAATCCATGCGAAACCCACGATGTAGCTTCAAATCAATGCGATGTAGATGGTTTAGAATCAAATCCATGCGAAACAAATGATTTAGCTTCAAGTACTTTCGATATAAGTGATATAGCTTCAAATGCAGGCGAAATAAACGATTTAGCTTCAAATCCATGCGAAACCCACGATGTAGCTTCAAATCAATGCGATGTAGAAGGTTTAGCTTCAAATCCATTCGAAACAAATGATTTAGCTACAAATACTTGCGATATAAGTGATATAGCTTCAAATGCTGGCGAAATAAACGAGTTGGCTTCAAATCCATGCGAAACACATGTTGTAGCATCAAATCAATGCGATGTAGAAGGCTTTTGCTTCAAATCCATGCGAAAGAAATGCTTTAGCTTCAAATACTTGCGGTATAAGTGATGTAGCTTCAAATGCTGGCTAAATAAACGAGTTGGCTTAAAATCCATGCGACACACATGTTGGAGCATCAAATCAATGCGATGTAGAAGGTTTAGCTTCAAATCCATGCGAGAGAAATGCTTTAGCTTCAAATACTTGCGATATAAGTGATGTAGCTTCAAATGCAGGCGAAATAAACGAGTTAGCTTCAAATCCATACGGAACACATGATGTAGCTTCAAATCAATGCGATGTAGATGGTTTAGAATCAAATCCATGCGAAACAAATGATTTAGTTACAAATACTTGCGATATAAGTGATATAGCTTCAAATGCTGTCGAAATAAACGATTTTGCTTCAAATCCAAACGAAACACATGTTGTAGCATCAAATCAATGTGATGTAGAAGGTTTAGCTTCAAATCCATGCGAGAGAAATGCTTTAGCTTCAAATAATTGCGATATAAGTAATGTAGTTTCAAATGCAGGCGAAATAAACGAGCTAGCTTCAAATCCGTGCGGAACACATGATGTAGCTACAAATCAATGCGATGTATAAGGTTTATCTTCAAATTCATGCGAAACAAATGATTTAGCTACAAATACTTGCGATATAAGTGATATAGCTTCAAATGCTGGCGAAATAAACGAGTTGGCTTAAAATCCATGCGAAACACATGTTGGAGCATCAAATCAATGTGATGTGGAAGGCTTAGCTTCAAATCCATGCGATAGAAATGCTTTAGCTTCAAATACTTGCGATATAAGTAATGTAGTTTCAAATGCAGGCGAAATAAACGAGCTAGCTTCAAATCCGTGCGGAACACATGATGTAGCTACAAATCAATGCGATGTATAAGGTTTATCTTCAAATCCATGCGAAACAAATGATTTAGCTACAAATACTTGCGATATAAGTGATATAGCTTCAAATGCTGGCGAAATAAACGAGTTGGCTTCAAATCAATGCGAAACACATGTTGTAGCATCAAATCAATGCTATGTAGAAGGCTTTAGCTTCAAATCCATGCGAAAGAAATGCTTTAGCTTCAAATACTTGCGATATAAGTGATGTAGCTTCAAATGCAGGCGAAATAAACGATTTAGCTTCAAATCCATGCGGAACACATGATGTAGCTTCAAATCAATGCAATGTGTAAGGTTTACCTTCAAATCAATACGATGTATAAGGTTTAGCTTCAAATCCATGGGAAACAAATGATTTTGCTTCAAATACTTGCGATATAAGTGATATAGCTTCAAATGCTGGCGAAATAAACGAGCTAGCTTCAAATCCATGCGGAACACATGATGTAGCTACAAATCAATGCGATGTAGATGGTTTAGAATCAAATCCATGCGAAATAAATTATTTAGTTACAAATACTTGCGATGTAAGTGATATAGCTTCAAATGCTGGCGAATTAAACGAGTTGGCTTCAAATCCATGCGAAACACATGTTGTAGCATCAAATCAATGCGATGTAGAAGGTTTAGCTTCAAATCCATGTGGAAGAAATGCTTTAGCTTCAAATACTTGCGATATAAGTGATGTAGCTTCAAATGCAGGCGAAATAAACGAGTTAGCTTCAAATCCATGCGGAACACATGATGTAGCTTCAAATCAATGCGATCTATAAGGTTTAGCTTCAAATCCATGCGAAACAAATGATTTAGCTTCCAACACTTGCGATATAAGTGATATAGCTTCAAATGCTGGCGAAATAAACGAGATAGCTTCAAATCCATGCGAAACCCACGATGTAGCTTCAAATCAATGCGATGTAGATGGTTTAGAATCAAATCCATGCGAAACAAATGATTTAGCTACAAATACTTGCGATATAAGTGATATAGCTTCAAATGCTGGCGAAATAAACGAGTTGGCTTCAAATCCATGCGAAACACATGTTGTAACATCAAATCATTGCGATGTAGAAGGCTTAGCTTCAAATCCATGCGAAAGAAATGTTTTAGCTTCAAATAATTGCGATATAAGTGATGTGGCATCAAATGCAGGCGAAATAAACTAGTTAGCTTCAAATCCATGCGGAACACATGATGTAGATTCAAATCAATGCGATGTATAAGGTTTAGCTTGATATCCATGCGAAACAAATGATTTAGCTACAAATACTTGCGATATAAGTGATATAGCTTCAAATGCTGGCGAAATAAACGAGTTGGCTTCAAATCCATGCGAAACACATGTTGTAGCATCAAATCAATGCGATGTAGAAGGCTTTTGCTTCAAATCCATGCGAAAGAAATGCTTTAGCTTCAAATACTTGCGGTATAAGTGATGTAGCTTCAAATGCAGGCGAAATAAACGATTTAGCTTCAAATCCATGCGGAACACATGATGTAGTTTCAAATCAATGCGATGTAGATAGCTTAGATTCAAATCCATGCGAAACAAATGATTTAGCTTCAAATACTTGCAATATAAGTGATATAGCTGGAAATGCTGGCGATATAAACGAGATAGCTTCAAATCCATGCGGAACAAATGATTTAGCTACAAATACTTGCGATATAAGTGATATAGCTTCAAATGCTGGCTAAATAAACGAGTTGGCTTAAAATCCATGCGACACACATGTTGGAGCATCAAATCAATGCGATGTAGAAGGTTTAGCTTCAAATCCATGCGAGAGAAATGCTTTAGCTTTAAATACTTGCGATATAAGTGATGTAGCTTCAAATGCAGGCGAAATAAACGAGCTAGCTTCAAATGCGTGCGGAACACATGATGTAGCTACAAATCAATGCGATGTATAAGGTTTATCTTCAAATCCATGCGAAACAAATGATTTAGCTACAAATACTTGCGATATAAGTGATATAGCTTCAAATGCTGGCGAAATAAACGAGTTGGCTTCAAATCCATACGAAACACATGTTGTAGCATCAAATCAATGCGATGTAGAAGGTTTAGCTTCAAATCCATGCGAAACAAATGATTTAGTTACAAATACTTGCGACATAAGTGATATAGCTTCAAATGCTGGCGAAATAAACGAGTTGGCTTCAAATCCAAACGAAACACATGTTGTAGCATCAAATCAATGCGATGTAGAAGGTTTAGCTTCAAATCCATGCGAAAGAAATGCTTTAGCATCAAATACTTGCGATATAAGTGATGTAGCTTCAAATGCAGGCGAAATAAACGAGTTAGCTTCAAATCCGTGCGGAACACATGATGTAGCTACAAATCAATGCGATGTATAAGGTTTATCTTCAAATCCATGCGAAACAAATGATTTAGCTACAAATACTTGCGATATAAGTGATATAGCTTCAAATGCTGGCGAAATAAACGAGTTGGCTTCAAATCAATGCGAAACACATGTTGTAGCATCAAATCAATGCGATGTAGAAGGCTTTAGCTTCAAATCCATGCGAAAGAAATGCTTTAGCTTCAAATACTTGCGATATAAGTGATGTAGCTTCAAATGCATGCGAAATAAACGATTTAGCTTCAAATCCATGCGGAACACATGATGTAGCTTCAAATCAATGCAATGTGTAAGGTTTACCTTCAAATCAATACGATGTATAAGGTTTAGCTTCAAATCCATGGGAAACAAATGATTTTGCTTCAAATACTTGCGATATAAGTGATATAGCTTCAAATGCTGGCGAAATAAACGAGCTAGCTTCAAATCCATGCGGAACACATGATGTAGCTACAAATACTTGCGATATAAGTGATATAGCTTCAAATGCTGGCGAAATAAACGAGTTGGCTTAAAATCCATGCGAAACACATGTTGGAGCATCAAATCAATGCGATGTTGAAGGCTTTTGCTTCAAATCCATGCGAAAGAAATGCTTTAGCTTCAAATACTTGCGATATAAGTGATGTAGCTTCAAATGCAGGCGAAATAAACGATTTAGCTTCAAATCCATGCGGAACACATGATGTAGCTTCAAATCAATGCAATGTGTAAGGTTTACCTTCAAATCAATACGATGTATAAGGTTTAGCTTCAAATCCATGGGAAACAAATGATTTTGCTTCAAATACTTGCGATATAAGTGATATAGCTTCAAATGCTGGCGAAATAAACGAGCTAGCTTCAAATCCATGCGGAACACATGATGTAGCTACAAATCAATGCGATGTAGATGGTTTAGAATCAAATCCATGTAGAAGAAATGCTTTAGCTTCAAATACTTGCGATATAAGTGATGTAGCTTCAAATGCAGGCGAAATAAACGAGCTAGCTTCAAATGCGTGCGGAACACATGATGTAGCTACAAATCAATGCGATGTATAAGGTTTATCTTCAAATCCATGCGAAACAAATGATTTAGCTACAAATACTTGCGATATAAGTGATATAGCTTCAAATGCTGGCGAAATAAACGAGTTGGCTTCAAATCCATACGAAACACATGTTGTAGCATCAAATCAATGCGATGTAGAAGGTTTAGCTTCAAATCCATGCGAAAGAAATGCTTTAGCTTCAAATACTTGCGATATAAGTGATGTAGCTTCAAATGCAGGCGAAATAAACGAGTTAGCTTCAAATCCATGCGGAACACATGATGTAGCTTCAAATCAATGCGATGTAGATGGTTTAGAATCAAATCCATGCGAAACAAATGATTTAGTTACAAATACTTGCGACATAAGTGATATAGCTTCAAATGCTGGCGAAATAAACGAGTTGGCTTCAAATCCAAACGAAACACATGTTGTAGCATCAAATCAATGCGATGTAGAAGGTTTAGCTTCAAATCCATGCGAAAGAAATGCTTTAGCATCAAATACTTGCGATATAAGTGATGTAGCTTCAAATGCAGGCGAAATAAACGAGTTAGCTTCAAATCCGTGCGGAACACATGATGTAGCTACAAATCAATGCGATGTATAAGGTTTATCTTCAAATCCATGCGAAACAAATGATTTAGCTACAAATACTTGCGATATAAGTGATATAGCTTCAAATGCTGGCGAAATAAACGAGTTGGCTTCAAATCAATGCGAAACACATGTTGTAGCATCAAATCAATGCGATGTAGAAGGCTTTAGCTTCAAATCCATGCGAAAGAAATGCTTTAGCTTCAAATACTTGCGATATAAGTGATGTAGCTTCAAATGCAGGCGAAATAAACGATTTAGCTTCAAATCCATGCGGAACACATGATGTAGCTTCAAATCAATGCAATGTGTAAGGTTTACCTTCAAATCAATACGATGTATAAGGTTTAGCTTCAAATCCATGGGAAACAAATGATTTTGCTTCAAATACTTGCGATATAAGTGATATAGCTTCAAATGCTGGCGAAATAAACGAGCTAGCTTCAAATCCATGCGGAACACATGATGTAGCTACAAATCAATGCGATGTAGATGGTTTAGAATCAAATCCATGCGAAATAAATGATTTAGTTACAAATACTTGCGATATAAGTGATATAGCTTCAAATACTGGCGAATTAAACGAGTTGGCTTCAAATCCATGCGAAACACATGTTGTAGCATCAAATCAATGCGATGTAGAAGGTTTAGCTTCAAATCCATGTGGAAGAAATGCTTTAGCTTCAAATACTTGCGATATAAGTGATATAGCTTCAAATGATGGCGAAATAAACGAGATAGCTTCAAATCCATGCGAAACCCACGATGTAGCTTCAAATCAATGCGATGTAGATGGTTTAGAATCAAATCCATGCGAAACAAATGATTTAGTTACAAATACTTGCGACATAAGTGATATAGCTTCAAATGCTGGCGAAATAAACGAGTTGGCTTCAAATCCAAACGAAACACATGTTGTAGCATCAAATCAATGCGATGTAGAAGGTTTAGCTTCAAATCCATGCGAAAGAAATGCTTTAGCATCAAATACTTGCGATGTAAGTGATGTAGCTTCAAATGCAGGCGAAATAAACGAGTTAGCTTCAAATCCATACGGAACACATGATGTAGCTTCAAATCAATGCGATGTAGATGGTTTAGAATCAAATCCATGCGAAACAAATGATTTAGTTACAAATACTTGCGATATAAGTGATATAGCTTCAAGTGCTGGCGAAATAAACGATTGTGCTTCAAATCCAAACGAAACACATGTTGTAGCATCAAATCAATGTGATGTAGAAGGTTTAGCTTCAACTCCATGCGAGAGAAATGCTTTAGCTTCAAATACTTGCGATATAAGTAATGTAGTTTCAAATGCAGGCGAAATAAACGAGCTAGCTTCAAATCCGTGCGGAACACATGATGTAGCTACAAATCAATGCGATGTATAAGGTTTAGCTTCAAATCCATGCGAAACAAATGATTTAGCTTCCAATACTTGCGATATAAGTGATATAGCTTCAAATGCTGGCGAAATAAACGAGATAGGTTCAAATCCATGCGGAACACATGATGTAGCTACAAATCAATGCGATGTAGATGGTTTAGAATCAAATCCATGCGAAATAAATGATTTAGTTACAAATACTTGCGATATAAGTGATATAGCTTCAAATGCTGGCGAATTAAACGAGTTGGCTTCAAATCCATGCGAAACACATGTTGTAGCATCAAATCAATGCGATGTAGAAGGTTTAGCTTCAAATCCATGTGGAAGAAATGCTTTAGCTTCAAATACTTGCGATATAAGTGATGTAGCTTCAAATGCAGGCGAAATAAACGAGTTAGCTTCAAATCCATGCGGAACACATGATGTAGCTTCAAATCAATGCGATCTATAAGGTTTAGCTTCAAATCCATGCGAAACAAATGATTTAGCTTCCAACACTTGCGATATAAGTGATATAGCTTCAAATGCAGGCGAAATAAACGAGTTAGCTTCAAATCCATACGGAACACATGATGTAGCTTCAAATCAATGCGATGTAGATGGTTTAGAATCAAATCCATGCGAAACAAATGATTTAGTTACAAATACTTGCGAAATAAGTGATATAGCTTCAAATGCTGGCGAAATAAATGATTTTGCTTCAAATCCATGCGAAACCCCTTGATGTAGCTTTAAATCAATGCGATGTAGAAGGCTTTTGCTTCAAATCCATGCGAAAGAAATGCTTTAGCTTCAAATACTTGCGATATAAGTGATGTAGCTTCAAATGCAGGCGAAATAAACGAGTTAGCTTCAAATCCATGCGGAACACATGATGTAGCTTCAAATCAATGCGATGTAGATGGTTTAGAATCAAATCCATGCGAAACAAATGATTTAGTTACAAATACTTGCGACATAAGTGATATAGCTTCAAATGCTGGCGAAATAAACGAGTTGGCTTCAAATCCAAACGAAACACATGTTGTAGCATCAAATCAATGCGATGTAGAAGGTTTAGCTTCAAATCCATGCGAAAGAAATGCTTTAGCATCAAATACTTGCGATATAAGTGATGTAGCTTCAAATGCAGGTGAAATAAACGAGTTAGCTTCAAATCCATACGGAACACATGATGTAGCTTCAAATCAATGCGATGTAGATGGTTTAGAATCAAATCCATGCGAAACAAATGATTTAGTTACAAATACTTGCGATATAAGTGATATAGCTTCAAATGCTGGCGAAATAAACGAGTTGGCTTCAAATCCAAACGAAACACATGTTGTAGCATCAAATCAATGCGATGTAGAAGGCTTAGCTTCAAATCCATGCGATAGAAATGCTTTAGCTTCAAATACTTGCGATATAAGTAATGTAGTTTCAAATGCAGGCGAAATAAACGAGCTAGCTTCAAATCCGTGCGGAACACATGATGTAGCTACAAATCAATGCGATGTATAAGGTTTATCTTCAAATCCATGCGAAACAAATGATTTAGCTACAAATACTTGCGATATAAGTGATATAGCTTCAAATGCTGGCGAAATAAACGAGTTGGCTTCAAATCAATGCGAAACACATGTTGTAGCATCAAATCAATGCTATGTAGAAGGCTTTAGCTTCAAATCCATGCGAAAGAAATGCTTTAGCTTCAAATACTTGCGATATAAGTGATGTAGCTTCAAATGCAGGCGAAATAAACGATTTAGCTTCAAATCCATGCGGAACACATGATGTAGCTTCAAATCAATGCAATGTGTAAGGTTTACCTTCAAATCAATACGATGTATAAGGTTTAGCTTCAAATCCATTGGAAACAAATGATTTTGCTTCAAATACTTGCGATATAAGTGATATAGCTTCAAATGCTGGCGAAATAAACGAGCTAGCTTCAAATCCATGCGAAACACATGATGTAGCTACAAATCAATGCGATGTAGATGGTTTAGAATCAAATCCATGCGAAATAAATTATTTAGTTACAAATACTTGCGATATAAGTGATATAGCTTCAAACGCTGGCGAATTAAACGAGTTGGCTTCAAATCCATGCGAAACACATGTTGTAGCATCAAATCAATGCGATGTAGAAGGTTTAGCTTCAAATCCATGTGGAAGAAATGCTTTAGCTTCAAATACTTGCGATATAAGTGATGTAGCTTCAAATGCAGGCGAAATAAACGAGTTAGCTTCAAATCCATGCGGAACACATGATGTAGTTTCAAATCAATGCGATCTATAAGGTTTAGCTTCAAATCCATGCGAAACAAATGATTTAGCTTCCAACACTTGCGATATAAGTGATATAGCTTCAATGCTGGCGAAATAAACGAGATAGCTTCAAATCCATGCGAAACCCACGATGTAGCTTCAAATCAATGCGATGTAGATGGTTTAGAATCAAATCCATGCGAAACAAATGATTTAGCTACAAATACTTGCGATATAAGTGATATAGCTTCAAATGCTGGCGAAATAAACGAGTTGGCTTCAAATCCATGCGAAACACATGTTGTAACATCAAATCATTGCGATGTAGAAGGCTTAGCTTCAAATCCATGCGAAAGAAATGTTTTAGCTTCAAATAATTGCGATATAAGTGATGTGGCATCAAATGCAGGCGAAATAAACTAGTTAGCTTCAAATCCATGCGGAACACATGATGTAGATTCAAATCAATGCGATGTATAAGGTTTAGCTTGAAATCCATGCGAAACAAATGATTTAGCTACAAATACTTGCGATATAAGTGATATAGCTTCAAATGCTGGCGAAATAAACGAGTTAGCTTCAAATCCATGCGGAACACATGATGTAGCTTCAAATCAATGCGATGTAGATGGTTTAGAATCAAATCCATGCGAAACAAATGATTTAGTTACAAATACTTGTGACATAAGTGATATAGCTTCAAATGCTGGCGAAATAAACGAGTTGGCTTCAAATCCAAACGAAACACATGTTGTAGCATCAAATCAATGCGATGTAGAAGGTTTAGCTTCAAATCCATGCGAAAGAAATGCTTTAGCTACAAATACTTGCGATATAAGTGATATAGCTTCAAATGCTGGCGAAATAAACGAGTTGGCTTAAAATCCATGCGAAACACATGTTGGAGCATCAAATCAATGTGATGTAGAAGGCTTAGCTTCAAATCCATGCGATAGAAATGCTTTAGCTTCAAATACTTGCGATATAAGTAATGTAGTTTCAAATGCAGGCGAAATAAACGAGCTAGCTTCAAATCCGTGCGGAACACATGTTGTAGCTACAAATCAATGCGATGTATAAGGTTTATCTTCAAATCCATGCGAAACAAATGATTTAGCTACAAATACTTGCGATATAAGTGATATAGCTTCAAATGCTGGCGAAATAAACGAGTTGGCTTCAAATCAATGCGAAACACATGTTGTAGCATCAAATCAATGCTATGTAGAAGGCTTTAGCTTCAAATCCATGCGAAAGAAATGCTTTAGCTTCAAATACTTGCGATATAAGTGATGTAGCTTCAAATGCAGGCGAAATAAACGATTTAGCTTCAAATCCATGCGGAACACATGATGTAGCTTCAAATCAATGCAATGTGTAAGGTTACCTTCAAATCAATACGATGTATAAGGTTTAGCTTCAAATCCATTGGAAACAAATGATTTTGCTTCAAATACTTGCGATATAAGTGATATAGCTTCAAATGCTGGCGAAATAAACGAGCTAGCTTCAAATCCATGCGGAACACATGATGTAGCTACAAATCAATGCGATGTAGATGGTTTAGAATCAAATCCATGCGAAATAAATTATTTAGTTACAAATACTTGCGATATAAGTGATATAGCTTCAAATGCTGGCGAATTAAACGAGTTGGCTTCAAATCCATGCGAAACACATGTTGTAGCATCAATCAATGCGATGTAGAAGGTTTAGCTTCAAATCCATGTGGAAGAAATGCTTTAGCTTCAAATACTTGCGATATAAGTGATGTAGCTTCAAATGCAGGCGAAATAAACGAGTTAGCTTCAAATCCATGCGGAACACATGATGTATCTTCAAATCAATGCGATCTATAAGGTTTAGCTTCAAATCCATGCGAAACAAATGATTTAGCTTCCAACACTTGCGATATAAGTGATATAGCTTCAAATGCTGGCGAAATAAACGAGATAGCTTCAAATCCATGCGAAACCCACGATGTAGCTTCAAATCAATGCGATGTAGATGGTTTAGAATCAAATCCATGCGAAACAAATGATTTAGCTACAAATACTTGCGATATAAGTGATATAGCTTCAAATGCTGGCGAAATAAACGAGTTGGCTTCAAATCCATGCGAAACACATGTTGTAACATCAAATCATTGCGATGTAGAAGGCTTAGCTTCAAATCCATGCGAAAGAAATGTTTTAGCTTCAAATAATTGCGATATAAGTGATGTGGCATCAAATGCAGGCGAAATAAACTAGTTAGCTTCAAATCCATGCGGAACACATGATGTAGATTCAAATCAATGCGATGTATAAGGTTTAGCTTGAAATCCATGCGAAACAAATGATTTAGCTACAAATACTTGCGATATAAGTGATATAGCTTCAAATGCTGGCGAAATAAACGAGTTGGCTTCAAATCCATGCGAAACACATGTTGTAGCATCAAATCAATGCGATGTAGAAGGCTTTTGCTTCAAATCCATGCGAAAGAAATGCTTTAGCTTCAAATACTTGCGGTATAAGTGATGTAGCTTCAAATGCAGGCGAAATAAACGATTTAGCTTCAAATCCATGCGGAACACATGATGTAGTTTCAAATCAATGCGATGTAGATGGCTTAGATTCAAATCCATGCGAAACAAATGATTTAGCTTCAAATACTTGCAATATAAGTGATATAGCTGGAAATGCTGGCGAAATAAACGAGATAGCTTCAAATCCATGCGGAACAAATGATTTAGCTACAAATACTTGCGATATAAGTGATATAGCTTCAAATGCTGGCTAAATAAACGAGTTGGCTTAAAATCCATGCGACACACATGTTGGAGCATCAAATCAATGCGATGTAGAAGGTTTAGCTTCAAATCCATGCGAGAGAAATGCTTTAGCTTCAAATACTTGCGATATAAGTGATGTAGCTTCAAATGCAGGCGAAATAAACGAGCTAGCTTCAAATGCGTGCGGAACACATGATGTAGCTACAAATCAATGCGATGTATAAGGTTTATCTTCAAATCCATGCGAAACAAATGATTTAGCTACAAATACTTGCGATATAAGTGATATAGCTTCAAATGCTGGCGAAATAAACGAGTTGGCTTCAAATCCATACGAAACACATGTTGTAGCATCAAATCAATGCGATGTAGAAGGTTTAGCTTCAAATCCATGCGAAAGAAATGCTTTAGCTTCAAATACTTGCGATATAAGTGATGTAGTTTCAAATGCAGGCGAAATAAACGAGTTAGCTTCAAATCCATGCGGAACACATGATGTAGCTTCAAATCAATGCGATGTAGATGGTTTAGAATCAAATCCATGCGAAACAAATGATTTAGTTACAAATACTTGCGACATAAGTGATATAGCTTCAAATGCTGGCGAAATAAACGAGTTGGCTTCAAATCCAAACGAAACACATGTTGTAGCATCAAATCAATGCGATGTAGAAGGTTTAGCTTCAAATCCATGCGAAAGAAATGCTTTAGCATCAAATACTTGCGATATAAGTGATGTAGCTTCAAATGCAGGCGAAATAAACGAGTTAGCTTCAAATCCATACGGAACACATGATGTAGCTTCAAATCAATGCGATGTAGATGGTTTAGAATCAAATCCATGCGATACAAATGATTTAGTTACAAATACTTGCGATATAAGTGATATAGCTTCAAATGCTGGCGAAATAAACGATTTTGCTTCAAATCCAAACGAAACACATGATGTAGCTACAAATCAATGCGATGTATAAGGTTTATCTTCAAATTCATGCGAAACAAATGATTTAGCTACAAATACTTGCGATATAAGTGATATAGCTTCAAATGCTGTCGAAATAAACGAGTTGGCTTCAAATCCATACGAAACACATGTTGTAGCATCAAATCAATGCGATCTAGAAGGTTTAGCTTCAAATCCATGCGAAAGAAATGCTTTAGCTTCAAATACTTGCGATATAAGTGATGTAGCTTCAAATGCAGGCGAAATAAACGAGTTAGCTTCAAATCCATGCGGAACACATGATGTAGCTTCAAATCAATGCGATGTAGATGGTTCAGAATCAAATCCATGCGAAACAAATGCTTTAGCTTCAAATACTTGCGATATAAGTGATGTAGCTTCAAATGCAGGCGAAATAAACGAGTTAGCTTCAAATCCATGCGGAACACATGATGTAGCTTCAAATCAATGCGATGTAGATGGTTTAGAATCAAATCCATGCGAAACAAATTATTTAGTTACAAATACTTGCGACATAAGTGATATAGCTTCAAATGCTGGCGAAATAAACGAGTTGGCTTCAAATCCAAACGAAACACATGTTGTAGCATCAAATCAATGCGATGTAGAAGGTTTAGCTTCAAATCCATGCGAAAGAAATGCTTTAGCATCAAATACTTGCGATATAAGTGATGTAGCTTCAAATGCAGGCGAAATAAACGAGTTAGCTTCAAATCCATGCGGAACACATGATGTAGCTTCAAATCAATGCGATGTAGATGGTTTAGAATCAAATCCATGCGAAACAAATGATTTAGTTACAAATACTTGCGATATAAGTGATATAGCTTCAAATGCTGGCGAAATAAACGATTTTGCTTCAAATCCATGCGAAACCCCTTGATGTAGCTTTAAATCAATGCGATGTAGAAGGTTTAGATTCAAATCCATGCCAAAGAAATGCTTTAGCTTAAAATACATGCGATATAAGTGATGTAGCTTCAAATGCAGGCGAAATAAACGATTTTGCTTCAAATCCATGCGGAGCACATGATGTAGCTTCTAATCAATGCAATGTGTAAGGTTTATCTTCAAATCAATACGATGTATAAGGTTTAGCTTCGAATCCATGGGAAACAAATGATTTAGCTACAAATACTTGCGATATAAGTTATATAGCTGCAAATGCTGGCGAAGTAAACGAGATAGCTTCAAATCCATGCGAAACAAATGATTTAGCTACAAATACTTGCGATATAAGTGATATAGCTTCAAATGCTGGCGAAATAAACGAGTTGGCTTCAAATCCATGCGAAACACATGTTGTAGCATCAAATCAATGCGATGTAGAAGGCTTTTGCTTCAAATCCATGCGAAAGAAATGCTTTAGCTTCAAATACTTGCGGTATAAGTGATGTAGCTTCAAATGCTGGCTAAATAAACGAGTTGGCTTAAAATCCATGCGACACACATGTTGGAGCATCAAATCAATGCGATGTAGAAGGTTTAGCTTCAAATCCATGCGAGAGAAATGCTTTAGCTTCAAATACTTGCGATATAAGTGATGTAGCTTCAAATGCAGGCGAAATAAACGAGATAGCTTCAAATCCATGCGGAACAAATGATTTAGCTACAAATACTTGCGATATAAGTGATATAGCTTCAAATGCTGGCTAAATAAACGAGTTGGCTTAAAATCCATGCGACACACATGTTGGAGCATCAAATCAATGCGATGTAGAAGGTTTAGCTTCAAATCCATGCGAGAGAAATGCTTTAGCTTCAAATACTTGCGATATAAGTGATATAGCTTCAAATGCTGGCGAAATAAACGAGTTGGCTTCAAATCCATACGAAACACACGTTGTAGCATCAAATCAATGCGATGTAGAAGGTTTATCTTCAAATCCATGCGAAACAAATGATTTAGCTACAAATACTTGCGATATAAGTGATATAGATTCAAATGCTGGCGAAATAAACGAGTTGGCTTAAAATCCATCCGAAACGCATGTTGTAGCATCAAATCAATGCGATGTAGAAGGCTTTTGCTTCAAATCCATGCGAAAGAAATGCTTTAGCTTCAAATACTTGCGATATAAGTGATGTAGCTTCAAATGCAGGCGAAATAAACGATTTAGCTTCAAATCCATGCGGAACACATGATGTAGCTTCAAATCAATGCAATGTGTAAGGTTTACCTTCAAATCAATACGATGTATAAGGTTTAGCTTCAAATCCATGGGAAACAAATGATTTTGCTTCAAATACTTGCGATATAAGTGATATAGCTTCAAATGCTGGCGAAATAAACGAGCTAGCTTCAAATCCATGCGGAACACATGATGTAGCTACAAATCAATGCGATGTAGATGGTTTAGAATCAAATCCATGCGAAATAAATGATTTAGTTACAAACACTTGCGATATAAGTGATATAGCTTCAAATGCTGGCGACTTAAACGAGTTGGCTTCAAATCCATTCGAAACACATGTTGTAGCATCAAATCAATGCGATGTAGAAGGTTTAGCTTCAAATCCATGTGGTAGTAATGCTTTAGCTTCAAATACTTGCGATATAAGTGATGTAGCTTCAAATGCAGGCGAATTAAACGAGTTAGCTTCAAATCCATGCGGAACACATGATGTAGCTTCAAATCAATGCGATCTATAAGGTTTAGCTTCAAATCCATGCGAAACAAATGATTTAGCTTCCAATACTTGCGATATAAGTGATATAGCTTCAAATGCTGGCGAAATAAACGAGATAGCTACAAATCCATGCGAAACCCACGATGTAGCTTCAAATCAATGCGATGTAGATGGTTTAGAATCAAATCCATGCGAAACAAATGATTTAGCTTCAAGTACTTTCGATATAAGTGATATAGCTTCAAATGCAGGCGAAATAAACGATTTAGCTTCAAATCCATGCGAAACCCACGATGTAGCTTCAAATCAATGCGATGTAGAAGGTTTAGCTTCAAATCCATGCGAAACAAATGATTTAGCTACAAATACTTGCGATATAAGTGATATAGCTTCAAATGCTGGCGAAATAAACGAGTTGACTTCAAATCCATGCGAAACACATGTTGTAACATCAAATCATTGCGATGTAGAAGGCTTAGCTTCAAATCCATGCGAAAGAAATGTTTTAGCTTCAAATAATTGCGATATAAGTGATGTGGCTTCAAATGCAGGCGAAATAAACGAGTTAGCTACAAATCCATGCGGAACACATGATGTAGATTCCAATCAATGCGATGTAGAAGGTTTAGCTTCAAATCCATGCGAAACAAATGATTTAGCTACAAATACTTGCGATATAAGTGATATAGCTTCAAATGCTGGCGAAATAAACGAGTTGGCTTCAAATCCATACGAAACACATGTTGTAGCTTCAAATCAATGCGATCTATAAGGTTTAGCTTCAAATCCATGCGAAACAAATGATTTAGCTTCCAATACTTGCGATATAAGTGATATAGCTTCAAATGCTGGCGAAATAAACGAGATAGCTTCAAATCCATGCGAAACACATGATGTAGCTTCAAATCAATGCGATGTAGATGGTTTAGAATCAAATCCATGCGAAACAAATGATTTAGTTACAAATACTTGCGACATAAGTGATATAGCTTCAAATGCTGGCGAAATAAACGAGTTGGCTTCAAATCCAAACGAAACACATGTTGTAGCATCAAATCAATGCTATGTAGAAGGCTTTAGCTTCAAATCCATGCGAAAGAAATGCTTTAGCTTCAAATACTTGCGATATAAGTGATGTAGCTTCAAATGCAGGCGAAATAAACGATTTAGCTTCAAATCCATGCGGAACACATGATGTAGCTTCAAATCAATGCAATGTGTAAGGTTTACCTTCAAATCAATACGATGTATAAGGTTTAGCTTCAAATCCATTGGAAACAAATGATTTTGCTTCAAATACTTGCGATATAAGTGATATAGCTTCAAATGCTGGCGAAATAAACGAGCTAGCTTCAAATCCATGCGGAACACATGATGTAGCTACAAATCAATGCGATGTAGATGGTTTAGAATCAAATCCATGCGAAATAAATTATTTAGTTACAAATACTTGCGATATAAGTGATATAGCTTCAAATGCTGGCGAATTAAACGAGTTGGCTTCAAATCCATGCGAAACACATGTTGTAGCATCAAATCAATGCGATGTAGAAGGTTTAGCTTCAAATCCATGTGGAAGAAATGCTTTAGCTTCAAATACTTGCGATATAAGTGATGTAGCTTCAAATGCAGGCGAAATAAACGAGTTAGCTTCAAATCCATGCGGAACACATGATGTATCTTCAAATCAATGCGATCTATAAGGTTTAGCTTCAAATCCATGCGAAACAAATGATTTAGCTTCCAACACTTGCGATATAAGTGATATAGCTTCAAATGCTGGCGAAATAAGCGAGATAGCTTCAAATCCATGCGAAACCCACGATGTAGCTTCAAATCAATGCGATGTAGATGGTTTAGAATCAAATCCATGCGAAACAAATGATTTAGCTACAAATACTTGCGATATAAGTGATATAGCTTCAAATGCTGGCGAAATAAACGAGTTGGCTTCAAATCCATGCGAAACACATGTTGTAACATCAAATCATTGCGATGTAGAAGGCTTAGCTTCAAATCCATGCGAAAGAAATGTTTTAGCTTCAAATAATTGCGATATAAGTGATGTGGCATCAAATGCAGGCGAAATAAACTAGTTAGCTTCAAATCCATGCGGAACACATGATGTAGATTCAAATCAATGCGATGTATAAGGTTTAGCTTGAAATCCATGCGAAACAAATGATTTAGCTACAAATACTTGCGATATAAGTGATATAGCTTCAAATGCTGGCGAAATAAACGAGTTGGCTTCAAATCCATGCGAAACACATGTTGTAGCATCAAATCAATGCGATGTAGAAGGCTTTTGCTTCAAATCCATGCGAAAGAAATGCTTTAGCTTCAAATACTTGCGGTATAAGTGATGTAGCTTCAAATGCAGGCGAAATAAACGATTTAGCTTCAAATCCATGCGGAACACATGATGTAGTTTCAAATCAATGCAATGTAGATGGCTTAGATTCAAATCCATGCGAAACAAATGATTTAGCTTCAAATACTTGCAATATAAGTGATATAGCTGGAAATGCTGGCGAAATAAACGAGATAGCTTCAAATCCATGCGGAACAAATGATTTAGCTACAAATACTTGCGATATAAGTGATATAGCTTCAAATGCTGGCTAAATAAACGAGTTGGCTTAAAATCCATGCGACACACATGTTGGAGCATCAAATCAATGCGATGTAGAAGGTTTAGCTTCAAATCCATGCGAGAGAAATGCTTTAGCTTCAAATACTTGCGATATAAGTGATGTAGCTTCAAATGCAGGCGAAATAAACGAGCTAGCTTCAAATGCGTGCGGAACACATGATGTAGCTACAAATCAATGCGATGTATAAGGTTTATCTTCAAATCCATGCGAAACAAATGATTTAGCTACAAATACTTGCGATATAAGTGATATAGCTTCAAATGCTGGCGAAATAAACGAGTTGGCTTCAAATCCATACGAAACACATGTTGTAGCATCAAATCAATGCGATGTAGAAGGTTTAGCTTCAAATCCATGCGAAAGAAATGCTTTAGCTTCAAATACTTGCGATATAAGTGATGTAGCTTCAAATGCAGGCGAAATAAACGAGTTAGCTTCAAATCCATGCGGAACACATGATGTAGCTTCAAATCAATGCGATGTAGATGGTTTAGAATCAAATCCATGCGAAACAAATGATTTAGTTACAAATACTTGCGACATAAGTGATATAGCTTCAAATGCTGGCGAAATAAACGAGTTGGCTTCAAATCCAAACGAAACACATGTTGTAGCATCAAATCAATGCGATGTAGAAGGTTTAGCTTCAAATCCATGCGAAAGAAATGCTTTAGCATCAAATACTTGCGATATAAGTGATGTAGCTTCAAATGCAGGCGAAATAAACGAGTTAGCTTCAAATCCATACGGAACACATGATGTAGCTTCAAATCAATGCGATGTAGATGGTTTAGAATCAAATCCATGCGAAACAAATGATTTAGTTACAAATACTTGCGATATAAGTGATATAGCTTCAAATGCTGGCGAAATAAACGATTTTGCTTCAAATCCAAACGAAACACATGATGTAGCTACAAATCAATGCGATGTATAAGGTTTATCTTCAAATTCATGCGAAAGAAATGCTTTAGCTTCAAATACTTGCGATATAAGTGATGTAGCTTCAAATGCAGGCGAAATAAACGAGTTAGCTTCAAATCCATGCGGAACACATGATGTAGCTTCAAATCAATGCGATGTAGATGGTTCAGAATCAAATCCATGCGAAACAAATGCTTTAGCTTCAAATACTTGCGATATAAGTGATGTAGCTTCAAATGCAGGCGAAATAAACGAGTTAGCTTCAAATCCATGCGGAACACATGATGTAGCTTCAAATCAATGCGATGTAGATGGTTTAGAATCAAATCCATGCGAAACAAATGATTTAGTTACAAATACTTGCGACATAAGTGATATAGCTTCAAATGCTGGCGAAATAAACGAGTTGGCTTCAAATCCAAACGAAACACATGTTGTAGCATCAAATCAATGCGATGTAGAAGGTTTAGCTTCAAATCCATGCGAAAGAAATACTTTAGCATCAAATACTTGCGATATAAGTGATGTAGCTTCAAATGCAGGCGAAATAAACGAGTTAGCTTCAAATCCATGCGGAACACATGATGTAGCTTCAAATCAATGCGATGTAGATGGTTTAGAATCAAATCCATGCGAAACAAATGATTTAGTTACAAATACTTGCGATATAAGTGATATAGCTTCAAATGCTGGCGAAATAAACGATTTTGCTTCAAATCCATGCGAAACCCCTTGATGTAGCTTTAAATCAATGCGATGTAGAAGGTTTAGATTCAAATCCATGCCAAAGAAATGCTTTAGCTTAAAATACATGCGATATAAGTGATGTAGCTTCAAATGCAGGCGAAATAAACGATTTAGCTTCAAATCCATGCGGAGCTCATGATGTAGCTTCTAATCAATGCAATGTGTAAGGTTTATCTTCAAATCAATACGATGTATAAGGTTTAGCTTCAAATCCATGGGAAACAAATGATTTAGCTACAAATACTTGCGATATAAGTTATATAGCTGCAAATGCTGGCGAAGTAAACGAGATAGCTTCAAATCCATGCGAAACAAATGATTTAGCTACAAATACTTGCGATATAAGTGATATAGCTTCAAATGCTGGCGAAATAAACGAGTTGGCTTCAAATCCATGCGAAACACATGTTGTAGCATCAAATCAATGCGATGTAGAAGGTTTAGCTTCAAATCCATGCGAGAGAAATGCTTTAGCTTCAAATACTTGTGATATAAGTGATGTAGCTTCAAATGCAGGCGAAATAAACGAGCTAGCTTCAAATGCGTGCGGAACACATGATGTAGCTTCAAATCAATGCAATGTGTAAGGTTTACCTTCAAATCAATACGATGTATAAGGTTTAGCTTCAAATCCATGGGAAACAAATGATTTTGCTTCAAATACTTGCGATATAAGTGATATAGCTTCAAATGCTGGCGAAATAAACGAGTTGGCTTCAAATCCATACGAAACACACGTTGTAGCATCAAATCAATGCGATGTAGAAGGTTTATCTTCAAATCCATGCGAAACAAATGATTTAGCTACAAATACTTGCGATATAAGTGATATAGATTCAAATGCTGGCGAAATAAACGAGTTGGCTTAAAATCCATCCGAAACGCATGTTGTAGCATCAAATCAATGCGATGTAGAAGGCTTTTGCTTCAAATCCATGCGAAAGAAATGCTTTAGCTTCAAATACTTGCGATATAAGTGATGTAGCTTCAAATGCAGGCGAAATAAACGATTTAGCTTCAAATCCATGCGGAACACATGATGTAGCTTCAAATCAATGCAATGTGTAAGGTTTACCTTCAAATCAATACGATGTATAAGGTTTAGCTTCAAATCCATGGGAAACAAATGATTTTGCTTCAAATACTTGCGATATAAGTGATATAGCATCAAATGCTGGCGAAATAAACGAGCTAGCTTCAAATCCATGCGGAACACATGATGTAGCTACAAATCAATGCGATGTAGATGGTTTAGAATCAAATCCATGCGAAATAAATGATTTAGTTACAAACACTTGCGATATAAGTGATATAGCTTCAAATGCTGGCGACTTAAACGAGTTGGCTTCAAATCCATTCGAAACACATGTTGTAGCATCAAATCAATGCGATGTAGAAGGTTTAGCTTCAAATCCATGTGGTAGTAATGCTTTAGCTTCAAATACTTGCGACATAAGTGATGTAGCTTCAAATGCAGGCGAATTAAACGAGTTAGCTTCAAATCCATGCGGAACACATGATGTAGCTTCAAATCAATGCGATCTATAAGGTTTAGCTTCAAATCCATGCGAAACAAATGATTTAGCTTCCAATACTTGCGATATAAGTGATATAGCTTCAAATGCTGGCGAAATAAACGAGATAGCTTCAAATCCATGCGAAACCCACGATGTAGCTTCAAATCAATGCGATGTAGATGGTTTAGAATCAAATCCATGCGAAACAAATGATTTAGCTTCAAGTACTTTCGATATAAGTGATATAGCTTCAAATGCAGGCGAAATAAACGATTTAGCTTCAAATCCATGCGAAACCCACG
>NW_027477579.1:0-64678 GCF_051020955.1 Megalopta genalis | reverse complement strand
ATGCGAAGTAGAAGGCTTAGCTTCAACTCCATGCGAAACAAATGATTTAGCTTCACAGACTTGCGATATAAATGATATAGATTCAAATGCAGGCGAAACAAACGAGTTAGCTTCAAATCTGTGCGAAACACATGATTTAGCTTCAAATACAGGCGAAACACATGATTTTGTTTCACATCAATGCGAAGTAGTAGACATAGCTTCATATCCATGCGAAACAAATGATTTAGCTTCACATACTTGCGATATAAATGATATAGCCTCAAATGCAGTCGAAACAAACGAGTTAGCTGCAAATCCAAGCGAAACACATGATTTACCTTCAAATTAATGCGAAGTAGAAGGCTTATCCTCAAAGCCATGCGACACAAATGATTCAGCTTCAAATACTTGCGATATAATTGATTTAGCTTCAAATGCAGGCGAAACAAACGAGTTAGCTTCAAATCTGTGCGAAACACATTACTTAGCTTCAAATTCATGCGAAACACATGGTTTAGCTTCATATTCTTGCGAAACAAATCGTTTAGATTCAGGTACTTGTGATAAACATGATTTAGCTTCAAATGCAGGCGAAACATCGAGTTAGCTTCAAATCCAAGCGAAACATATGATTTAGTTACAAATCAATGCGAAGTAGAAGGTTTAGCTTCAAATTAAAGCGAAACACATGATTTACCTTCAAATTAATGCAAAGTGGAAGGCTTATCCTCAAAGCCATGCGACACAAATGATTTAGCTTCAAATACTTGCCATATAATTGATATAGCTTCAAATGCAGGCAAAACAAACGAGATAGCTTCAAATCTGTGCGAAATACATGATTTAGCTTCAAATTCATGCGAAACACATGGTTTAGCTTCATATTCTTGCGAAACAAATGGTTTAGATTCAGATAATTGTGATAAACATGATTTGGCTTCAAATGCAGGCAAAACAATCGATTTACCTCCAAATCCAAGCGAAACACATGATTTACCTTCAAATTAATGCAAAGTAGAAGGCTTATCTTCAAAGCCATGCGACACAAATGATTTAGCTTCAAATAATTGCGATATAATTGATATAGCTTCAAATGCAGGCGAAACAAACGAGTTAGCTTCAAATCTGTGCGAAACACATGATTTAGCTTAAAATTCATGCGAAACACATGGTTTAGCTTCATATTCTTGCGAAACAAATTGTTTAGATTCAGATACTTGTGATAAACATAATTTAGCTTCAAATGCAGGCGAAACAGAGTTAGCTTCACATCCATGCGAAACACATGATTTAGCTTCAAATCCATGCGGAACACATGATGTAGTTTCAAATCAATGCGAAGTAGTAGATATAGCTTCATATCCATGCGAAACAAATGATTTAGCTTCACATACTTGCGATATAAATGATATAGCCTCAAATGCAGGCGAAACAAAAAGAGTTAGCTTCAAATCCAAGCGAAACACATGATTTAGTGTCAAATCAATGCGAAGTAGAAGGCTTAGCTTCAACTCCATGCGAAACAAATGATTTAGCTTCACAGACTTGCGATATAAATGATATAGATTCAAATGCAGGCGAAACAAACGAGTTAGCTTCAAATCTGTGCGAAACACATGATTTAGCTTCAAATACATGCGAAACACATGATTTTGTTTCACATCAATGCGAAGTAGTAGACATAGCTTCATATCCATGCGAAACAAATGATTTAGCTTCACATACTTGCGATATAAATGATATAGCCTCAAATGCAATCGAAACAAACGAGTTAGCTTCAAATCCAAGCGAAACACATGATTTACCTTCAAATTAATGCGAAGTAGAAGGCTTATCCTCAAAGCCATGCGACACAAATGATTCAGCTTCAAATACTTGCGATATAATTGATTTAGCTTCAAATGCAGGCGAAACAAACGAGTTAGCTTCAAATCCATGCGAAACACATAGTTTAGCTTCATATTCTTGCGACACAAATGGTTTAGCTTCATATACTTGCGATATAAATGATATAGCTTCAAATGCAGGCGAAACAGACGAGTTAGCTTCAAATACCAGCGAAACACATGGGTTAGTTTCAAATCAATGCGAAGTAGAAGGCTTAGCTTCACAAACATGAGAAACAAATGATTTAGCTTCAGATAATTGCGATATAATTGATAAAGCTTCAAAGGCAGGCGAAACAAACGAGTTAGCTTCAAATCCCAGCGAAACACATGGTTTAGTTTCAAATCAATGCGAAGTAGAATGCTTAGCTTCACATACATGAGAAACAAATGATTTAGCTTCAGATAATTGCGATATAATTGATAAAGCTTCAAATGCAGGCGAAACAAACGATTTAGCTTCAAAGCCATGCGACACAAATGATTTAGCTGCAAATACTTGCGATATAATTGATACAGCATCAAATGCAGGCGAAACAAACAAGTTAGCTTCAAATCTGTGCGAAACACATGATTTAGCTTCAAATTCATGCGAAACACATGGTTTAGCTTCATATTCTTGCAAAACAAATGGTTTAGATTCAGATACTTGTGATAAACATGATTTAGCTTCAAATGCAGTCGAAACAAACGAGTTAATTTCAAATCCATTCGAAACACATGATTTACCTTCAAATCCATGCGAAACACATGATTTAGATACAAATCAATGCGAAGTAGTAGGCATAGCTTCATATCTATGCGAAACAAATGATTTACTTTCACATACTTGCGATATAAATGATATAGCTTCAAATGCAGGCGAAACAAACGAGTTAGCTTCAAATCCAAGCGAAACACACGATTTACCTTCAAATTAATGCGAAGTAGAAGGCTTATCCTCAAAGCCATGCGACACAAATGATTCAGATTCAAATACTTGCGATATAATTGATATAGCTTCAAATGCAGGCGAAACAAACGAGTTAGTTTCAAATCGAAAGCGAAACACATGGTTTAGCTTAATATTCTTGCGAAACAAATGGTTTAGCTTCATATACTTGCGATATAAATGATATAGCTTCAAATGCAGGCGAAACAAACGAGTTAGCTTCAAATCCAAGCGAAACACATGGTTTAGTTTCAAATCAATGCGAAGTAGAAGGCTTAGCTTCAAATCCAAGCGAAACACATGATTTACCTTCAAATTAATGCAAAGTGGAAGGCTTATCTTCAAAGCCATGCAACACAAATGATTTAGCTTCAAATACTTGCAATATAATTGATATAGCATCAAATGCAGGCGAAACAAACGAGTTAGCTTCAAATCCCAGCGAAACACATGGTTTAGTTTCAAATCAATGCGAAGTAGCAGGCTTAGCTTCACATACATGAGAAACAAATGATTTAGCTTCAGATAATTGCGATATAATTGATAAAGCTTCAAATGCAGGCGAAACAAACGAGTTAGATTCAAATCCAAGCAAAACAGATGATTTAGTTTCAAATCAATGCGAAGTAGAAGGCTTAGCTTCAAATCCGTGCGACACAAATGATTTAGCTTCAAATACTTGCGATAGAAGTGATATAGCTTCAATGCCGGCGAAACAAACGAGTTAGCTTCAAAGCCATGCGACAGAAATGATTTAGCTTCAAATACTTGCTATGTAATTGATACAGCATCAAATGCAGGCGAAACAAACGAGTTAGCTTCAAATCCAAGCGAAACACATGATTTAGTGTCAAATCAATGCGAAGTAGAAGCCTTAGCTTCAACTCCATGCGACGCAAATGATTTAGCTTCAAATACTTGCGATATAATTGGTATAGCTTCAAATGCAGGCGAAACAAACGAGGGAGCTTCAAGTCTATGCGAAACACATGATTTAGCTTCAAATCCAAGCGAAACACATGGTTTAGTTTCATATTCTTGCAAAACAAATGGTTTAGCTTCATATACTTGTGATAAACTTGATTTAGCTTCAACCGCATGCGAAACAAACGAGTTAGCTTTAAAGCCAAGCGAAACACATGATTTAGCTTCAAATCAATGCGAAGTAGAAGCCTTAGCTTCAACTCCATGCGAAACAAATGATTTAGCTTCACAGACTTGCGATATAAATGATATAGCTTCAAATAAGGGCGAAACAAACGAGTTACCTTCAAATCCAAGCGAAACCATCAAATACTTGCAATAGATAAGTGATATAAGTGATACAGTTTCAATGCAGGCGAAACAAACGAGTTAGCTTCAAATCTGTGCGAAATACATGATTTAGCTTCAAATTCATGCGAAACACATGGTTTAGCTTCATATTCTTGCGAAACAAATGGTTTAGATTCAGATAATTGTGATAAACATGATTTAGCTTCAAATGCAGGCGAAACAAATGAGTTACATTCAAATCCAAGCGAAACGCATGATTTACCTTCAAATTAATGCATAGTAGAAGGCTTTCTGCAAAGCCATGAGACACAAATGATTTAGCTTCAAATACTTGCGATATAATTGATATAGCTTCAAATGCAGGCGAAATAAACGAGTTACCTTCAAATCCAAGCGAAACACATGGTTTAGCTTCATATTCTTGCGAAACAAATGGTTTAGATTCAGATACTTGTGATAAACTTGATTTAGCTTCAAATGCAGGCGAAACAAACGAGTTAGCTTCAAATCCAAGCGAAACACATGATTTACCTTCAAATTAATGCGAAGTAGAAGGCTTATCCTCAAAGCCATGCGACACAAATGATTCAGATTCAAATACTTGCGATATAATTGATATAGCTTCAAATGCAGGCGAAACAAACGAGTTAGCTTCAAATCTGTGCGAAACACATGACTTAGCTTCAAATTCATGCGAAACACATGGTTTAGCTTCATATTCTTGCGAAACAAATGGTTTAGATTCAGGTACTTGTGATAAACATGATTTAGCTTCAAATGCAGGCGAAACATCGAGTTAGTTTCACATCCATGGGAAACACATGATTTAGCTTCAAATCCATGCGAAACACATGATTTAGTTTCAAATCAATGCGAAGTAGTAGACATAGCTTCAAATCCAAGCGAAACACATGACTTACCTTCAAATTAATGCGAAGTAGAAGGCTTTTCCTCAAAGCCATGCGACACAAATGATTCTGCTTCAAATACTTGCTATATGATTGATTTAGCTTCAAATGCATGCGAAACAAACAACTTAGCTACAAATCCAAGCGAAACACATGATTTAGTTCCAAATCAATGCGAAGTAGAAGGCTTAGCTTCAAATCCAAGCGAAACACATGATTTACCTTCAAATTAATGCAAAGTGGAAGGCTTATCTTCAAAGCCATGCAACACAAATGATTTAGCTTCAAATACTTGCAATATAATTGATATAGCATCAAATGCAGGCGAAACAAACGAGTTAGCTTCAAATCCCAGCGAAACACATGGTTTAGTTTCAAATCAATGCGAAGTAGAAGGCTTAGCTTCACATCCATGAGAAACAAATGATTTAGCTTCAGATAATTGCAATATAATTGATAAAGCATCAAATGCAGGCGAAACAAACGAGTTAGATTCAAATCCAAGCAAAACAGATGATTTAGTTTCAAATCAATGCGAAGTAGAAGGCTTAGCTTCAAATCCGTGCGACACAAATGATTTAGCTTCAAATACTTGCGATAGAAGTGATATAGCTTCAAATTCATGCGAAACACATGGTTTAGCTTCTTGTTCTTGCGAAACGAATGGTTTAGATTCAGATACTTGTGATAAACTTGATTTAGCTTCAAATGCAGGCGAAACAAACGAGTTAGCTTCAAATCCAAGCGAAACACATGATTTACCTTCAAATTAATGCGAAGTAGAAGGCTTATCCTCAAAGCCATGCGACACACATGATTTAGCTTCAAATACTTGCGATATAATTGATATAGCTTCAAATGCAGGCGAAACAAACGAGTTATCTTCAAATCTGTGCGAAACACATGACTTAGCTTCAAATTCATGCGAAACACATGGTTTAGCTTCATATTCTTGCGAAACAAATGGTTTAGATTCAGGTACTTGTGATAAACATGATTTAGCTTCAAATGCAGGCGAAACATCGAGTTAGTTTCACATCCATGGGAAACACATGATTTAGTTTCAAATCCATGCGAAACACATGATTTAGTTTCAAATCAATGCGAAGTAGTAGACATAGCTTCAAATCCAAGCGAAACACATGACTTACCTTCAAATTAATGCGAAGTAGAAGGCTTATCCTCAAAGCCATGCGACACAAATGATTCTGCTTCAAATACTTGCTATATGATTGATTTAGCTTCAAATGCATGCGAAACAAACAACTTAGCTACAAATCCAAGCGAAACACATGATTTAGTTCCAAATCAATGCGAAGTAGAAGGCTTAGCTTCAAATCCAAGCGAAACACATGATTTACCTTCAAATTAATGCAAAGTGGAAGGCTTATCTTCAAAGCCATGCAACACAAATGATTTAGCTTCAAATACTTGCAATATAATTGATATAGCATCAAATGCAGGCGAAACAAACGAGTTAGCTTCAAATCCCAGCGAAACACATGGTTTAGTTTCAAATCAATGCGAAGTAGAAGGCTTAGCTTCACATCCATGAGAAACAAATGATTTAGCTTCAGATAATTGCGATATAATTGATAAAGCTTCAAATGCAGGCGAAACAAACGAGTTAGATTCAAATCCAAGCAAAACAGATGATTTAGTTTCAAATCAATGCGAAGTAGAAGGCTTAGCTTCAAATCCGTGCGACACAAATGATTTAGCTTCAAATACTTGCGATAGAAGTGATATAGCTTCAAATTCATGCGAAACACATGGTTTAGCTTCTTGTTCTTGCGAAACGAATGGTTTAGATTCAGATACTTGTGATAAACTTGATTTAGCTTCAAATGCAGGCGAAACAAACGAGTTAGCTTCAAATCCAAGCGAAACACATGATTTACCTTCAAATTAATGCGAAGTAGAAGGCTTATCCTCAAAGCCATGCGACACACATGATTTAGCTTCAAATACTTGCGATATAATTGATATAGCTTCAAATGCAGGCAAAACAAACGAGTTAGCTTCAAATCTGTGCGAAACACATGATTTAGCTTCAAATTCATGCGAAACACATGGTTTAGCTTCATATTCTTGCGAAACAAATGGTTTAGATTCAGATACTTGTGATAAACATGATTTAGCTTCAAATGCAGGCGAAACAAACGAGTTAGTTTCAAATCCACGTGAAACACAAGATTTACCTTCAAATCCATGCGAAACACATGTTTTAGTTACAAATCAATGCGAAGTAGTAGGCATAGCATCATATCCATGCGAAGCAAATGATTTAGTTTCACATACTTGCGATATAAATGATATAGCTTCAAATGCAGGCGAAACAAACGAGTTAGCTTCAAATCCAAGCGAAACACATGATTTACCTTCAAATTAATGCGAAGTAGAAGGCTTATCCTCAAAGCCATGCGACACAAATGATTCAGATTCAAATACTTGCGATATAATTGATATAGCTTCAAATGCAGGCGAAACAAACGAGTTAGCTTCAAATCTGTGCGAAACACATGACTTAGCTTCAAATTCATGCGAAACACATGGTTTAGCTTCATATTCTTGCGAAACAAATGGTTTAGATTCAGGTACTTGTGATAAACATGATTTAGCTTCAAATGCAGGCGAAACATCGAGTTAGTTTCACATCCATGGGAAACACATGATTTAGTTTCAAATCCATGCGAAACACATGATTTAGTTTCAAATCAATGCGAAGTAGTAGACATAGCTTCAAATCCAAGCGAAACACATAACTTACCTTCAAATTAATGCGAAGTAGAAGGCTTATCCTCAAAGCCATGCGACACAAATGATTCTGCTTCAAATACTTGCTATATGATTGATTTAGCTTCAAATGCATGCGAAACAAACAACTTAGCTACAAATCCAAGCGAAACACATGATTTAGTTCCAAATCAATGCGAAGTAGAAGGCTTAGCTTCAAATCCAAGCGAAACACATGATATACCTTCAAATTAATGCAAAGTGGAAGGCTTATCTTCAAAGCCATGCAACACAAATGATTTAGCTTCAAATACTTGCAATATAATTGATATAGCATCAAATGCAGGCGAAACAAACGAGTTAGCTTCAAATCCCAGCGAAACACATGGTTTAGTTTCAAATCAATGCGAAGTAGAAGGCTTAACTTCACATCCATGAGAAACAAATGATTTAGCTTCAGATAATTGCGATATAATTGATAAAGCTTCAAATGCAGGCGAAACAAACGAGTTAGATTCAAATCCAAGCAAAACAGATGATTTAGTTTCAAATCAATGCGAAGTAGAAGGCTTAGCTTCAAATCCGTGCGACACAAATGATTTAGCTTCAAATACTTGCGATAGAAGTGATATAGCTTCAAATTCATGCGAAACACATGGTTTAGCTTCTTGTTCTTGCGAAACGAATGGTTTAGATTCTTATAATTGTGATAAACATGATTTAGCTTCAAATCCTGGCGATACAAACGAGTTACCTTCAAATCCAAGCGAAACACATGATTTAAGTTCAAATTAATGCAAAGTAGATGGCTTATCTTCAAAGCCATGCGACACACATGATTTAGCTTCAAATACTTGCGATATAATTGATATAGCTTCAAATGCAGGCAAAACAAACGAGTTAGCTTCAAATCTGTGCGAAACACATGATTTAGCTTCAAATTCATGCGAAACACATGGTTTAGCTTCATATTCTTGCGAAACAAATGGTTTAGATTCAGATAATTGTGATAAACATGATTTAGCTTCAAATGCAGGCGAAACAAACGAGTTACATTCAAATCCAAGCGAAACGCATGATTTACCTTCAAATTAATGCATAGTAGAAGGCTTTCTGCAAAGCCATGAGACACAAATGATTTAGCTTCAAATACTTGCGATATAATTGATATAGCTTCAAATGCAGGCGAAACAAACGAGTTACCTTCAAATCCAAGCGAAACACATGGTTTAGCTTCATATTCTTGCGAAACAAATGGTTTAGATTCAGATACTTGTGATAAACTTGATTTAGCTTCAAATGCAGGCGAAACAAACGAGTTAGCTTCAAATCCAAGCGAAACACATGATTTACCTTCAAATTAATGCGAAGTAGAAGGCTTATCCTCAAAGCCATGCGACACAAATGATTCAGATTCAAATACTTGCGATATAATTGATATAGCTTCAAATGCAGGCGAAACAAACGAGTTAGCTTCAAATCTGTGCGAAACACATGACTTAGCTTCAAATTCATGCGAAACACATGGTTTAGCTTCATATTCTTGCGAAACAAATGGTTTAGATTCAGGTACTTGTGATAAACATGATTTAGCTTCAAATGCAGGCGAAACATCGAGTTAGTTTCACATCCATGGGAAACACATGATTTAGCTTCAAATCCATGCGAAACACATGATTTAGTTTCAAATCAATGCGAAGTAGTAGACATAGCTTCAAATCCAAGCGAAACACATGACTAACCTTCATATTAATGCGAAGTAGAAGGCTTATCCTCAAAGCCATGCGACACAAATGATTCTGCTTCAAATACTTGCTATATGATTGATTTAGCTTCAAATGCATGCGAAACAAACAACTTAGCTACAAATCCAAGCGAAACACATGATTTAGTTCCAAATCAATGCGAAGTAGAAGGCTTAGCTTCAAATCCAAGCGAAACACATGATTTACCTTCAAATTAATGCAAAGTGGAAGGCTTATCTTCAAAGCCATGCAACACAAATGATTTAGCTTCAAATACTTGCAATAAAATTGATATAGCATCAAATGCAGGCGAAACAAACGAGTTAGCTTCAAAGCCATGCGACACAAATGAATTAGCTTCAAATCCATGCGAAACACATGATTTTGTTTCACATCAATGCGAAGTAGTAGACATAGCTTCATATCCATGCGAAACAATTGATTTAGCTTCACATACTTCCGATATAAATGATATAGCCTCAAATGCAGGCGAAACAAACGAGTTAGCTTCAAATCCAAGCGAAACACATGATTTAGTTCCAAATCAATGCGAAGTAGAAGGCTTATCCTCAAAGCCATGCGACACAAATGATTCTGCTTCAAATACTTGCTATATGATTGATTTAGCTTCAAATGCATGCGAAACAAACAACTTAGCTACAAATCCAAGCGAAACACATGATTTAGTTCCAAATCAATGCGAAGTAGAAGGCTTAGCTTCAAATCCAAGCGAAACACATGATTTACCTTCAAATTAATGCAAAGTGGAAGGCTTATCTTCAAAGCCATGCGACACAAATGAATTAGCTTCAAATCCATGCGAAACAAATGACTTAGATTCAAATCCATGCAAAACACATGATTAAGCTTCAAATGCATGCGAAACACATGATTCAGGTACAAATTCATGGGAAACACGTGGTTTAGCATGAAATACATGCGAAACAAATTATTTAGCTTCAGATACTTATGATATACAGGATTTAGCTTCAACTGCATCCGAAACAAACGAGTTAGCATCAAATCCAAGCGAAACAGATGATTTAGCTACAAATCAATGCGAAGTAGAAGGCTTAGCTTCAAATCCATTAGAATCAGATCCTTTAGCTTCAAATACTCGTGATATACATGATTTAGCTACAACTACACGCGAAACAAACGAGTTAGCTTCAAATTCATGCGAAACACATGATTTTGCTTCAAACCAATGCGAAGTAGAAGGCTTGGCTTCAAATCCATGCGAATCAAATGATTTTGCTTCAAATTCTTGTGATATACATGATATAGCTTCAAACGCAGGCGAAACAAACGAGTTAGCTTCAAATGCAGGCCAAACACATGATTTAGCTCCAAATTCATGCGAAATACATGGATTAGCTTCATATACTTGCGAAACAAGTGGTTCAGCTTCAGATACTTGTGATAAACATGATTTAGCTTCAACTGCATGCGAAACAATCGAGTTAGCTTCAAATCCAAGGGAAACAAATGATTTAGCTACAAATCAATGCGAAGTAGAAGGGTTAGCCACAAAGCCAAGCGACACAAATGATTTAGCTTCAAATACTTGCGATATAAATGATATACCTTCAACAGCAGGCAAAACAAACGAGATAGCTTCAAATCCATGCGGAACACACGAATTAGCTTCAAATCAATGCGATGCACATGGTGTAGCTTCATATTCTTGCGAAACAAGTGGTTTAGCTTCAAATCATTGCGAAGTAGAAGGCTTAGCTACAAATACATGAGAAACAAATGACTTAGCTTCAAATACTTGCGATATAAGTGATACAGCTTCAAATGCAGGCGAAACAAACGAGTTATCGTCTAATCCATGCGAAACACATGATTAAGTTTCAAATCAATGCGCATTTGATGTCATAGCTTCAAATTCATGCGAAACAAACGATTTATCTTCAGATACTGGCGATGTAAGTGATCTAGCATCAAATGCGGGCGTAAAGGACGAATTATCTTCAAATCCATGCGAAACACATTATTTAGGTTCAAAATGAAAGATTTAGATTCAAATACTAGCGAATATAAGTGATATAGCTCCAAATGCAGGCGAAACAAACGAGTTAGCTTCAAAGCCATGCGACACAAATGATTTATCTTCAAATACTTGCGATATAATTGATATAGCTTCAAATGCAGGCGAAACAAACGAGTTAGCTTCCAATCCAAGCGAAACACATGATTTAGTTTCAAATCAATGCGAAGTAGAAGGCTTAGCTTCAAATCCATACGAAACAAATGATTTAGCTTCACATACTTGCAATATAAATGATATAGCTTCAAATGCAGACGAAAGGAACGAGTTACCTTCAAATTCAAGCGAAACACATTATTTACCTTCAAATTAATGGAAAGTAGAAGGCTTATCTTCAAAGCCATGAGACACAAATGATTTAGTTTCAAATACTTGTCATATAATTGATATAGCTTCAAATGCAGGCGAAACAAATGAGTTAGCTACAAATCTGTGCGAAACACATGATTTAGCTTTAAATTCATGCGAAACATATGGTTTAGTTCATATTCTTGCGAAACAAATGGTTTAGATTCAGATACTTGTGATAAACATGATTTAGCTTCAATTGCAGGCGAAACAAACGAGTTACCCTTAAATCCAAGCGAAACACATGATATACCTTCAAATTAATGCAAAGTAGAAGGCTTATCTTTAAAGCCATGCGACACAAATGATTTAGCTTCAAATACTTGCGATGTAATTGATATAGCTTCAAATGCAGGCGAAACAAACGAGTTATCGTCTAATCCATGCGAAACACATGATTAAGTTTCAAATCAATGCGCATTTGATGTCATAGCTTCAAATTCATGCGAAACAAACGATTTATCTTCAGATACTGGCGATGTAAGTGATATAGCATCAAATGCGGGCGTAAAGAACGAATTATCTTCAAATCCATGCGAAACACATTATTTAGGTTCAAAATGAAAGATTTAGATTCAAATACTAGCGAATATAAGTGATATAGCTCCAAATGCAGGCGAAACAAACGAGTTAGCTTCAAAGCCATGCGACACAAATGATTTATCTTCAAATACTTGCGATATAATTGATATAGCTTCAAATGCAGACGAAACAAACGAGTTAGCTTCCAATCCAAGCGAAACACATGATTTAGTTTCAAATCAATGCGAAGTAGAAGGCTTAGCTTCAAATCCATACGAAACAAATGATTTAGCTTCACATACTTGCGATATAAATGATATAGCTTCAAATGCAGACGAAAGGAACGAGTTACCTTCAAATTCAAGCGAAACACATTATTTACCTTCAAATTAATGCAAAGTAGAAGGCTTATCTTCAAAGCCATGAGACACAAATGATTTAGCTTCAAATACTTGCGATATAATTGATATAGCTTCAAATGCAGGCGAAACAAATGAGTTAGCTACAAATCTGTGCGAAACACATGATTTAGCTTTAAATTCATGCGAAACACATGGTTTAGTTCATATTCTTGCGAAACAAATGGTTTAGATTCAGATACTTGTGATAAACATGATTTAGCTTCATATCGATGCGAAACACATTGTTTAGCTTCATATTCTTGCGAAAAAAATGTGTTATCTTCAAATACTTGTGATATTCATGATTCAACTTCGACTGCATGCGAAACAAACGAGTTAACTTCAAATCCATGCGAAACACATGATTTAGCTTCAAATCAATGCGGAACACATGATTTAACTTCAAATCAATCCCAAGTAAAAGGCTTAGCTTCAAATCAATGCGAAGCAATCGGTTTATCTTCAAATACTTGTGATATACATGATATAGCTTCAAATGCATGCGAAACAAACGAGTTAGCTTCAAATCCATGCGAAACAATTATTGTAGCTTCAAATCATTGCGAAGTAGAAGGCTTTGCTACAAATACATGAGAAACAAATGATTTAGCTTCAGATAATTGCGATATAAATGATATAGCACCAAAAGCAGGTGAAACAGACGAGTTAGCATCAAATCCATGCGAAACAAATGCTTTAGGTTCAGATACTTGCGATATAAGGGATGGAGCTTCAAATGCAGGAGAAACTATCGAGTTAGCTCCAAATCCATGCGAAACAAATGATTTATCATCAGATACTTGCGATATAAGTGATGTAGCTTCAAATGCTGGCGAAATATACGAGTTAGCTTCAAATCTGTGCGAAACACATGATTTAGCTTCAAATCCATGCGAAACACATGATTTAGTTTCAAATCAATGTGAAGTAGAAGGCTTAGCTTCAAATCCATGCGAAACATATGATTTAGCTTCAAATCAATGCGAAGTAGAAGGCTTAGCTTCAAATCCATGCGAAACGAATGATTTGGCTTCAAATACTTGCGGTATAAATGAAATAGCTTCAAATGCAGGCGAAAAAAACGGGTAAGCTTCAAATCCATGCAAAACACATGATTTAGCTTCCAAGCCATGCGAATCGAAAGATTTAGCTTCATGTACTTACGATATAAATGATATAGCTTCAAATGCAGACGAATCAATCGAGCAAGCTTCAAAATCCATGCAAAACACATGATTAGGCTTCAAATCCATGAGAAACAATTGATTAAGCTTCAAGTGCAAGCGAGACACATGATTTTGCATCAAATCAATGCCAAGTAGAAGGCTTAGCTTCAAATCCATGCGAATCAAATGGTTTAGCTTCTAATACTTGTAATATATACATGATTTAGCTTCAACAGCATACGAAATAAACGAGTTAGCTTCAAATCCAAGCGAAACACATGATTTAGCTTAAAATCAATGCCAAGTAGAAGGCTCAGCTCCAAATCCATGCGGAACCAATGATTTAGATTCAAATACTTGCGATTAAGTGATATAGAGTCAACTGCAGGCGATACAAACGTGTTAGCTACAAATCCATGCAAAAAACATGACTAACTTCAAATCAATGCGATATAGAATGTCTAGATCCAAATCCATGCGAAACACATGATTTAGCTACAAATCAATGCGATGTGGAAGATTCTGTTTCAAATCCATGCGAAACACATGATTTAGTTTCAAATCAATGTGAAGTAAAAGGCGTAGCTTCAAATCCATGCGACACAATTTATTTAGCTTCAAATATTTTGCGATATAATTGATAAAGCTTCAAATGCAGGCGAAACAAACGAGTTAGCTTGAAATCCAAGCGAAACACATGGTTTAGTTTAAAATCAATGCGAAGTAGATGGCTTATCCTCAAAGCCATGCGACACAAATCGTTTAGCTTCAAATACTTGCGATAGAAGTGATATAGCTTCAATTCAGGCGAAACAAACGAGTTAGCTTTAAACCCATGCAACACAAATGATTTAGATTCAAATACTTGCGATATAATTGATATAGCTTCAAATGCAGGCGAAACAAACGAGTTAGCTTCAAATCCAAGCGAAACACATGATTTAGTTTCAAAACAATGCGAAGTAGATAGCTTAACTTCAAATCCATGCGAAACAAATTATTTAGCTTCACATACTTGCGACAAAAATGATATAGCTTCAAATGCAGGCGAAACAAACGAGTCAGCTTCAAATCCAAGCGAAACACATGATTTACCTTCAAATGAATCCAAAGTAGAAGGCTTATCTTCAAAGCCATGCGACGCAAATGATTTAGCTTCAAATACTTGCGATATAATTGATATAGCTTCAAATGCAGGCGAAACAAACGAGGGAGCTTCAAGTCTATGCGAAACACATGATTTAGCTTCAAATCCAAGCGAAACACATGGTTTAGTTTCATACTTGCGAAACAAATGGTTTAGCTTCATATACTTGTGATAAACTTGATATAGCTTCAACCGAATGCGAAACAAACGAGTTAGCTTTAAAACCAAGCGAAACACATGATTTAGCTTCAAATCAATGCGAAGTAGAAGGCTTAGCTTCATATCCATGCGAATCAAATGGTTTAGCTTCTAATACTTGTAATATATACATGATTTAGCTTCAACAGCATACGAAATAAACGAGTTAGCTTCAAATCCAAGCGAAACAATTATTGTAGCTTCAAATCATTGCGAAGTAGAAGGCTTAGCTACAAATACATGAGAAACAAATGATTTAGCTTCAGATAATTGCGATATAAATGATATAGCACCAAAAGCAGGTGAAACAGACGAGTTAGCATCAAACCCATGCGAAACAAATGCTTTAGGTTCAGATACTTGCGATATAAGTGATAAAGCTTCAAATGCAGGAGAAACTATCGAGTTAGCTCCAAATCCATGCGAAACAAATGATTTAGCTACAAATCAATGCGAAGTAGAAGGCTTAGCTTCAAATCCATGCGGAACCAATGATTTAGATTCAAATACTTGCGATTAAATGATATAGAGTCAACTGCAGGCGAAACAAACGTGTTAGCTACAAATCCATGCGGAACACATGATTTAGCTTCAAATCAATGCGATGCACATGGTGTAGCTTCATATTCTTGCGAAACAAGTGATTTAGCTTCAGATACTTGTGATAAACATGATTCAGCTTCAACTGCATGCAAAACAAATGAGTTAGTTTAAAATGCAAGAGGAACACATGATTTAGCTTCATATCGATGCGAAACACATTGTTTAGCTTCATATTCTTGCGAAAAAAATGAGTTATCTTCAAATACTTGTGATATTCATGATTTAACTTCGACTGCATGCGAAACAAACGAGTTAGCTTCAAATCCAAGCGAAACACATGATTTAGTTTCAAAACAATGCGAAGTAGATGGCTTAACTTCAAATCCATGCGAAACAAATGATTTAGCTTCACATACTTGCGACAAAAATGATATAGCTTCAAATGCAGGCGAAACAAACGAGTCAGCTTCAAATCCAAGCGAAACACATGATTTACCTTCAAATGAATCCAAAGTAGAAGGCTTATCTTCAAAGCCATGCGACGCAAATGATTTAGCTTCAAATACTTGCGATATAATTGATATAGCTTCAAATGCAGGCGAAACAAACGAGGGAGCTTCAAGTCTATGCGAAACACATGATTTAGCTTCAAATCCAAGCGAAACACATGGTTTAGTTTCATACTTGCGAAACAAATGGTTTAGCTTCATATACTTGTGATAAACTTGATATAGCTTCAACCGAATGCGAAACAAACGAGTTAGCTTTAAAACCAAGCGAAACACATGATTTAGCTTCAAATCAATGCGAAGTAGAAGGCTTAGCTTCATATCCATGCGAATCAAATGACTTAGCTTCAAATACTTGCGATATAAGTGATATAGCTTCAAATGCAGGCGAAACAAACGAGTTAGATTCAAATCCAAGCGCAACACATGGTTTAGTTTCAAATCAATGCGAAGTAGAAGGCGAAGCTTCAAATCCACGTGACAAAAATGATTTTGCTTCAAATACTTGCGATATAATTGATAAAGCTTCAAATGCAGGCGAAACAAACGAATTTGCTTCAAATCCATGCGAAACAAATGACTTAGATTCAAATCCATGCAAAACACATGATTAAGCTTCAAATGCATGCGAAACACATGATTCAGGTACAAATTCATGGGAAACACGTGGTTTAGCATGAAATACATGCGAAACAAATTATTTAGCTTCAGATACTTATGATATACAGGATTTAGCTTCAACTGCATCCGAAACAAACGAGTTAGCATCAAATCCAAGCGAAACAGATGATTTAGCTACAAATCAATGCGAAGTAGAAGGCTTAGCTTCAAATCCATTAGAATCAGATCCTTTAGCTTCAAATACTCGTGATATACATGATTTAGCTACAACTACACGCGAAACAAACGAGTTAGCTTCAAATTCATGCGAAACACATGATTTTGCTTCAAACCAATGCGAAGTAGAAGGCTTGGCTTCAAATCCATGCGAATCAAATGATTTTGCTTCAAATTCTTGTGATATACATGATATAGCTTCAAACGCAGGCGAAACAAACGAGTTAGCTTCAAATGCAGGCCAAACACATGATTTAGCTCCAAATTCATGCGAAATACATGGATTAGCTTCATATACTTGCGAAACAAGTGGTTCAGCTTCAGATACTTGTGATAAACATGATTTAGCTTCAACTGCATGCGAAACAATCGAGTTAGCTTCCAATCCAAGCGAAACACATGATTTAGTTTCAAATCAATGCGAAGTAGAAGGCTTAGCTTCAAATCCATACGAAACAAATGATTTAGCTTCACATACTTGCGATATAAATGATATAGCTTCAAATGCAGACGAAAGGAACGAGTTACCTTCAAATTCAAGCGAAACACATTATTTACCTTCAAATTAATGCAAAGTAGAAGGCTTATCTTCAAAGCCATGAGACACAAATGATTTAGCTTCAAATACTTGCGATATAATTGATATAGCTTCAAATGCAGGCGAAACAAATGAGTTAGCTACAAATCTGTGCGAAACACATGATTTAGCTTTAAATTCATGCGAAACACATGGTTTAGTTCATATTCTTGCGAAACAAATTGTTTAGATTCAGATACTTGTGATAAACATGATTTAGCTTCATATCGATGCGAAACACATTGTTTAGCTTCATATTCTTGCGAAAAAAATGTGTTATCTTCAAATACTTGTGATATTCATGATTCAACTTCGACTGCATGCGAAACAAACGAGTTAACTTCAAATCCATGCGAAACACATGATTTAGCTTCAAATCAATGCGGAACACATGATTTAACTTCAAATCAATCCCAAGTAAAAGGCTTAGCTTCAAATCAATGCGAAGCAATCGGTTTATCTTCAAATACTTGTGATATACATGATATAGTTTCAAATGCAGGCGAAACAAACGAGTTAGCTTCAAATCCAAGCAAAACACATGCTTTAGTTTCAAATCAATGCGAAGTAGAAGGCTTAGCTTCACATACATGAGAAACAAATGATTTAGCTTCAGATAATTGCGTTATAATTGACAAAGCTTCAAATGCAGGCGAAACAAACGAGTTAGATTCAAATGCAAGCGAAACACATGATTTAGTGTCAAATCAATGCGAAGTAGAAGCCTTAGCTTCAACTCCATGCGAAACAAATGATTTAGATTCACAGACTTGCGATATAAATGATATAGCTTCAAATAAGGGCGAAACAAACGAGTTAGCTTCAAATCTGTGCGAAACACATGATTTAGCTTCAAATTCATGCGAAACACATGGTTTAGCTTCACATTCTTGCGAAACAAATGGTTTAGATTCCGATAATTGTGATAAACATGATTTAGCTTCAAATGCAGGCGAAACAAACGAGTTAGTTTCAAATCCATGCGAAACCCCTTGATTTAGCTTCAAATCCATGCGATACACATGATTTAGTTTCAAATCAATGCGAAGTAGCAGGCATAGCTTCATATTCTTGCGAAACAAATGGTTTAGCTTCATATACTTGCGATATAAATTATATAGCTTCAAATGCAGGCGAAACAAACGAGTTAGCTTGAAATCCAAGCGAAACACATGGTTTAGTTTAAAATCAATGCGAAGTAGATGGCTTATCCTCCAAGCCATGCGACACAAATCGTTTAGCTTCAAATACTTGCGATAGAAGTGATATAGCTTCAATTCAGGCGAAACAAACGAGTTAGCTTTAAACCCATGCAACACAAATGATTTAGATTCAAATACTTGCGATATAATTGATATAGCTTCAACTGCATGCGAAACAATCGAGTTAGCTTCAAATCCAAGGGAAACAAATGATTTAGCTACAAATCAATGCGAAGTAGAAGGGTTAGCCACAAAGCCAAGCGACACAAATGATTTAGCTTCAAATACTTGCGATATAAATGATATACCTTCAACAGCAGGCAAAACAAACGAGATAGCTTCAAATCCATGCGGAACACACGAATTAGCTTCAAATCAATGCGATGCACATGGTGTAGCTTCATATTCTTGCGAAACAAGTGGTTTAGCTTCAAATCATTGCGAAGTAGAAGGCTTAGCTACAAATACATGAGAAACAAATGACTTAGCTTCAAATACTTGCGATATAAGTGATACAGCTTCAAATGCAGGCGAAACAAACGAGTTATCGTCTAATCCATGCGAAACACATGATTAAGTTTCAAATCAATGCGCATTTGATGTCATAGCTTCAAATTCATGCGAAACAAACGATTTATCTTCAGATACTGGCGATGTAAGTGATCTAGCATCAAATGCGGGCGTAAAGGACGAATTATCTTCAAATCCATGCGAAACACATTATTTAGGTTCAAAATGAAAGATTTAGATTCAAATACTAGCGAATATAAGTGATATAGCTCCAAATGCAGGCGAAACAAACGAGTTAGCTTCAAAGCCATGCGACACAAATGATTTATCTTCAAATACTTGCGATATAATTGATATAGCTTCAAATGCAGGCGAAACAAACGAGTTAGCTTCCAATCCAAGCGAAACACATGATTTAGTTTCAAATCAATGCGAAGTAGAAGGCTTAGCTTCAAATCCATACGAAACAAATGATTTAGCTTCACATACTTGCGATATAAATGATATAGCTTCAAATGCAGACGAAAGGAACGAGTTACCTTCAAATTCAAGCGAAACACATTATTTACCTTCAAATTAATGCAAAGTAGAAGGCTTATCTTCAAAGCCATGAGACACAAATGATTTAGCTTCAAATACTTGCGATATAATTGATATAGCTTCAAATGCAGGCGAAACAAATGAGTTAGCTACAAATCTGTGCGAAACACATGATTTAGCTTTAAATTCATGCGAAACACATGGTTTAGTTCATATTCTTGCGAAACAAATTGTTTAGATTCAGATACTTGTGATAAACATGATTTAGCTTCATATCGATGCGAAACACATTGTTTAGCTTCATATTCTTGCGAAAAAAATGTGTTATCTTCAAATACTTGTGATATTCATGATTCAACTTCGACTGCATGCGAAACAAACGAGTTAACTTCAAATCCATGCGAAACACATGATTTAGCTTCAAATCAATGCGGAACACATGATTTAACTTCAAATCAATCCCAAGTAAAAGGCTTAGCTTCAAATCAATGCGAAGCAATCGGTTTATCTTCAAATACTTGTGATATACATGATATAGTTTCAAATGCAGGCGAAACAAACGAGTTAGCTTCAAATCCAAGCAAAACACATGCTTTAGTTTCAAATCAATGCGAAGTAGAAGGCTTAGCTTCACATACATGAGAAACAAATGATTTAGCTTCAGATAATTGCGTTATAATTGACAAAGCTTCAAATGCAGGCGAAACAAACGAGTTAGATTCAAATGCAAGCGAAACACATGATTTAGTGTCAAATCAATGCGAAGTAGAAGCCTTAGCTTCAACTCCATGCGAAACAAATGATTTAGATTCACAGACTTGCGATATAAATGATATAGCTTCAAATAAGGGCGAAACAAACGAGTTAGCTTCAAATCTGTGCGAAACACATGATTTAGCTTCAAATTCATGCGAAACACATGGTTTAGCTTCACATTCTTGCGAAACAAATGGTTTAGATTCCGATAATTGTGATAAACATGATTTAGCTTCAAATGCAGGCGAAACAAACGAGTTAGTTTCAAATCCATGCGAAACCCCTTGATTTAGCTTCAAATCCATGCGATACACATGATTTAGTTTCAAATCAATGCGAAGTAGCAGGCATAGCTTCATATTCTTGCGAAACAAATGGTTTAGCTTCATATACTTGCGATATAAATTATATAGCTTCAAATGCAGGCGAAACAAACGAGTTAGCTTGAAATCCAAGCGAAACACATGGTTTAGTTTAAAATCAATGCGAAGTAGATGGCTTATCCTCCAAGCCATGCGACACAAATCGTTTAGCTTCAAATACTTGCGATAGAAGTGATATAGCTTCAATTCAGGCGAAACAAACGAGTTAGCTTTAAACCCATGCAACACAAATGATTTAGATTCAAATACTTGCGATATAATTGATATAGCTTCAAATGCATGCGAAACAAACGAGTTAGCTTCAAATCCATGCGAAACAATTATTGTAGCTTCAAATCATTGCGAAGTAGAAGGCTTTGCTACAAATACATGAGAAACAAATGATTTAGCTTCAGATAATTGCGATATAAATGATATAGCACCAAAAGCATGTGAAACAGACGAGTTAGCATCAAATCCATGCGAAACAAATGCTTTAGGTTCAGATACTTGCGATATAAGGGATGGAGCTTCAAATGCAGGAGAAACTATCGAGTTAGCTCCAAATCCATGCGAAACAAATGATTTATCATCAGATACTTGCGATATAAGTGATGTAGCTTCAAATGCTGGCGAAATATACGAGTTAGCTTCAAATCTGTGCGAAACACATGATTTAGCTTCAAATCCATGCGAAACACATGATTTAGTTTCAAATCAATGTGAAGTAGAAGGCTTAGCTTCAAATCCATGCGAAACATATGATTTAGCTTCAAATCAATGCGAAGTAGAAGGCTTAGCTTCAAATCCATGCGAAACGAATGATTTGGCTTCAAATACTTGCGGTATAAATGAAATAGCTTCAAATGCAGGCGAAAAAAACGGGTAAGCTTCAAATCCATGCAAAACACATGATTTAGCTTCCAAGCCATGCGAATCGAAAGATTTAGCTTCATGTACTTACGATATAAATGATATAGCTTCAAATGCAGACGAATCAATCGAGCAAGCTTCAAAATCCATGCAAAACACATGATTAGGCTTCAAATCCATGAGAAACAATTGATTAAGCTTCAAGTGCAAGCGAGACACATGATTTTGCATCAAATCAATGCCAAGTAGAAGGCTTAGCTTCAAATCCATGCGAATCAAATGGTTTAGCTTCTAATACTTGTAATATATACATGATTTAGCTTCAACAGCATACGAAATAAACGAGTTAGCTTCAAATCCAAGCGAAACACATGATTTAGCTTAAAATCAATGCCAAGTAGAAGGCTCAGCTCCAAATCCATGCGGAACCAATGATTTAGATTCAAATACTTGCGATTAAGTGATATAGAGTCAACTGCAGGCGATACAAACGTGTTAGCTACAAATCCATGCAAAAAACATGACTAACTTCAAATCAATGCGATATAGAATGTCTAGATCCAAATCCATGCGAAACACATGATTTAGCTACAAATCAATGCGATGTGGAAGATTCTGCTTCAAATCCATGCGAACACATGATTTAGTTTCAAATCAATGTGAAGTAAAAGGCGTAGCTTCAAATCCATGCGACACAATTTATTTAGCTTCAAATATTTTGCGATATAATTGATAAAGCTTCAAATGCAGGCGAAACAAACGAGTTAGTTTCAAATCCAAGCAAAACACATGATTTAGTTTAAAATCAATGCGAAGTAGAAGGCTTTGCTTCAAATCCATGCGAAACACATGATTTAGCTTCAAATCAATGCGAAGTAGAAGGCTTAGCTACAAATACATGAGAAACAAATGATTTAGCTTCAGATAATTGCGATATAAGTGATATAGAACCAAAAGCAGGCGAAACAGACGAGTTAGCATCAAATCCATGCGAAACAAATGCTTTAGGTTCAGATACTTGCGATATAAGGGATGGAGCTTCAAATGCAGGAGAAACTATCGAGTTAGCTCCAAATCCATGCGAAACAAATGATTTATCATCAGATACTTGCGATATAAGTGATGTAGCTTCAAATGCAGAGGAAACAATCGAGTTAGCTACAAATCCATCCAAAACACATGATTTAGCTCCAAACTCATGCGAAACACATGGTTTAGCTTCATATTCTTGCGAAACAAATGGCTTAGCTTAATATTCTTGCGAAACAAAATGGTCAGCTTTAAATACTTGTTGATATACATGATTTAGGTTCAACTGTATGTGAAACAAACGTGTTAGCTTCAAATCCAAGTGAAGCAGATGACTTAGCTTCAAATCAATGCGAAGTAGAAGGCTTAGCTTCAAATCCGTTCGAAACAAATGACTTAGCTTCAAATACTTGCGATATAAGTGATATAGCTTCAACTGCATGCGAAACAAACGAGTTAGCTTCAAATCCATGCGAAACAATTATTGTAGCTTCAAATCATTGCGAAGTAGAAGGCTTAGCTACAAATACATGAGAAACAAATGATTTAGCTTCAGATAATTGCGATATAAATGATATAGCACCAAAAGCAGGTGAAACAGACGAGTTAGCATCAAACACATGCGAAACAAATGCTTTAGGTTCAGATACTTGCGATATAAGTGATAAAGCTTCAAATGCAGGAGAAACTATCGAGTTAGCTCCAAATCCAAGCAAAACACATGGTTTAGTTTCAAATCAATGCGAAGTAGAAGGCTTAGCTTCACATACATGAGAAACAAATGATTTAGCTTCAGATAATTGCGATATAATTGATAAAGCTTCAAATGCAGGCGAAACAATCGAGTTAGATTCAAATCCAAGCGAAACACATGATTTAGTGTCAAATCAATGCGAAGTAGAAGCCTTAGCTTCAACTCCATGCGAAACAAATGATTTAGATTCACAGACTTGCGATATAAATGATATAGCTTCAAATAAGGGCGAAACAAACGAGTTAGCTTCAAATCTGTGCGAAACACATGATTTAGCTTCAAATTCATGCGAAACACATGGTTTAGCTTCACATTCTTGCGAAACAAATGGTTTAGATTCCGATAATTGTGATAAACATGATTTAGCTTCAAATGCAGGCGAAACAAACGAGTTAGTTTCAAATCCATGCGAAACCCCTTGATTTAGCTTCAAATCCATGCGATACACATGATTTAGTTTCAAATCAATGCGAAGTAGCAGGCATAGCTTCATATTCTTGCGAAACAAATGGTTTAGCTTCATATACTTGCGCTATAAATGATATAGCTTCAAATGCAGGCGAAACAAACGAGTTAGCTTGAAATCCAAGCGAAACACATGGTTTAGTTTAAAATCAATGCGAAGTAGATGGCTTATCCTCAAAGCCATGCGACACAAATCGTTTAGCTTCAAATACTTGCGATAGAAGTGATATAGCTTCAATTCAGGCGAAACAAACGAGTTAGCTTTAAACCCATGCAACACAAATGATTTAGATTCAAATACTTGCGATATAATTGATATAGCTTCAAATGCAGGCGAAACAAACGAGTTAGCTTCAAATCCAAGCGAAACACATGATTTAGTTTCAAAACAATGCGAAGTAGATGGCTTAACTTCAAATCCATGCGAAACAAATGATTTAGCTTCACATACTTGCGACAAAAATGATATAGCTTCAAATGCAGGCGAAACAAACGAGTCAGCTTCAAATCCAAGCGAAACACATGATTTACCTTCAAATGAATCCAAAGTAGAAGGCTTATCTTCAAAGCCATGCGACGCAAATGATTTAGCTTCAAATACTTGCGATATAATTGATATAGCTTCAAATGCAGGCGAAACAAACGAGGGAGCTTCAAGTCTATGCGAAACACATGATTTAGCTTCAAATCCAAGCGAAACACATGGTTTAGTTTCATACTTGCGAAACAAATGGTTTAGCTTCATATACTTGTGATAAACTTGATATAGCTTCAACCGAATGCGAAACAAACGAGTTAGCTTTAAAACCAAGCGAAACACATGATTTAGCTTCAAATCAATGCGAAGTAGAAGGCTTAGCTTCATATCCATGCGAATCAAATGACTTAGCTTCAAATACTTGCGATATAAGTGATATAGCTTCAACTGCATCCGAAACAAACGAGTTAGCATCAAATCCAAGCGAAACAGATGATTTAGCTACAAATCAATGCGAAGCAGAAGGCTTAGCTTCAAATCCATTAGAATCAGATCCTTTAGCTTCAAATACTCGTGATATACATGATTCAGCTACAACTACACGCGAAACAAACGAGTTAGCTTCAAATTCATGCGAAACACATGATTTTGCTTCAAACCAATGCGAAGTAGAAGGCTTGGCTTCAAATCCATGCGAATCAAATGATTTTGCTTCAAATTCTTGTGATATACATGATATAGCTTCAAACGCAGGCGAAACAAACGAGTTAGCTTCAAATGCAGGCCAAACACATGATTTAGCTCCAAATTCATGCGAAATACATGGATTAGCTTCATATACTTGCGAAACAAGTGGTTCAGCTTCAGATACTTGTGATAAACATGATTTAGCTTCAACTGCATGCGAAACAATCGAGTTAGCTTCAAATCCAAGGGAAACAAATGATTTAGCTACAAATCAATGCGAAGTAGAAGGGTTAGCCACAAAGCCAAGCGACACAAATGATTTAGCTTCAAATACTTGCGATATAAATGATATACCTTCAACAGCAGGCAAAACAAACGAGATAGCTTCAAATCCATGCGGAACACATGAATTAGCTTCAAATCAATGCGATGCACATGGTGTAGCTTCATATTCTTGCGAAACAAGTGGTTTAGCTTCAAATCATTGCGAAGTAGAAGGCTTAGCTACAAATACATGAGAAACAAATGACTTAGCTTCAAATACTTGCGATATAAGTGATACAGCTTCAAATGCAGGCGAAACAAACGAGTTATCGTCTAATCCATGCGAAACACATGATTAAGTTTCAAATCAATGCGCATTTGATGTCATAGCTTCAAATTCATGCGAAACAAACGATTTATCTTCAGATACTGGCGATGTAAGTGATCTAGCATCAAATGCGGGCGTAAAGGACGAATTATCTTCAAATCCATGCGAAACACATTATTTAGGTTCAAAATGAAAGATTTAGATTCAAATACTAGCGAATATAAGTGATATAGCTCCAAATGCAGGCGAAACAAACGAGTTAGCTTCAAAGCCATGCGACACAAATGATTTATCTTCAAATACTTGCGATATAATTGATATAGCTTCAAATGCAGGCGAAACAAACGAGTTAGCTTCCAATCCAAGCGAAACACATGATTTAGTTTCAAATCAAAGCGAAGTAGTCGGCATAGCTCCAATCCATGCGAAACAAATGATTTAGCTTCACATACTTGCGATATAAATGATATAGCTTCAAATGCAGGCGATACAAACGAGTTAGCTTCAAATCCAAGCGAAACATATGACTTAGTTTCAAATCAATGCCAAGTAGTAGGCATAGCTCCAAATCCATGCGAAACAAATGATTTAGCTTCACATACTTGCGATATAAATGATATAGCTTGAAATGCAGGCGAAACAAACGAGTTAGCTGAAATCCAAGCGAAACACATGATTTACCTTCAAATTAATGCGAAGTAGAAGGCTTATCCTCAAAGCCATATGACACAAATGATTCAGCTTCAAATAGTTGCGATATAATTTATATAGATTCAAATGCAGGCGTAACAATCGAGTTAGCTTCAAATCCAAGCAAAACACATGGTTTAGCTTCATATTCTTGCGAAACAAATGGTTTAGTTTCACATACTTGCGATATAAATGATATAGCTTCAAATGCAGGCGAAACAAACGAGTTACCTTCAAATCCAAGCGAAACACATGATTTACCTTCAAATTAATGCAAAGTAGAAGGCTTATCTTCAAAGCCATGCGACACAAATGATTTAGCTTCAAATACTTGCGATATAATTGATATAGCTTCAAATGCAGGCGAAACAAACGAGTTAGCTTCAAATCTGTGCGAAACACATGATTTAGCTTCAAATTCATGCGAAACACATGGTTTAGCTTCATATTCTTGCGAAACAAATGGTTTAGATCCAGATACTTGTGATAAACATGATTTAGCTTCAAATGCAGGCGAAACAAACGAGTTAGTTTCAAATCCATGCAAAACCCCTTGATTCAACTTCAAATCCATGCGAAACACATGATTTAGTTTCAAATCAATGCGAAACACATGGTTTAGCTTCATATTCTTGCGAAACAAATGGTTTAGATTCAGATAGTTGTGATAAACATGATTTAGCTTCAAATGCAGGCGAAACAAACGAGTTAGCTTCAAATCCAAGCGAAACACATGATTTACCTTCAAATTAATGCGAAGTAGAAGGCTTATCCTCAAAGCCATGCGACACAAATGCTTTAGCTTCAAATACTTGCGATACAATTCATATAGCTTCAAATGCATGCGAAACAAACGAGTTAGCTTCAAATCCAAGCGAAACACATGATTTAGTTCCAAATCAATGCGAAGTAGAAGGCTTATCCTCAAAGCCATGCGACACAAATGATTCTGCTTCAAATACTTGCTATATGATTGATTTAGCTTCAAATGCATGCGAAACAAACAACTTAGCTACAAATCCAAGCGAAACACATGATTTAGTTCCAAATCAATGCGAAGTAGAAGCCTTAGCTTCAACTCCATGCGAAACAAATGATTTAGCTTCACAGACTTGCGATATAAATGATATAGCTTCAAATAAGGGCGAAACAAACGAGTTACCTTCAAATCCAAGCGAAACCATCAAATACTTGCGATACATAAGTGATATAAGTGATACAGTTTCAATGCAGGCGAAACAAACGAGTTAGCTTCAAATCTGTGCGAAATACATGATTTAGCTTCAAATTCATGCGAAACACATGGTTTAGCTTCATATTCTTGCGAAACAAATGGTTTAGATTGAGATAATTGTGATAAACATGATTTAGCTTCAAATGCAGGCGAAACAAACGAGTTACCTTCAAATCCAAGCGAAACGCATGATTTACCTTCAAATTAATGCATAGTAGAAGGCTTTCTTCAAAGCCATGAGACACAAATGATTTAGCTTCAAATACTTGCGATAATATTGGTATAGCTTCAAATGCAGGCGAAACAAACGAGTTACCTTCAAATCAAAGCGAAACACATGGTTTAGCTTCATATTCTTGCGAAACAAATGGTTTAGATTCAGATACTTGTGATAAACATGATTTAGCTTCAAATGCAGGCGAAACAAACGAGATAGTTTCAAATCCATGCGAAACACATGATTTACCTTCAAATCCATGCGAAACACATGATTTAGTTACAAATCAATGCGAAGTAGAAGGCTTAGCTTCAAATCCGTGCGACACAAATGATTTAGCTTCAAATACTTGCGATAGAAGTGATATAGCTTCAATGCAGGCGAAACAAACGAGTTCGCTTCAAAGCCATGCGACAGAAATGATTTAGCTTCAAATACTTGCGATATAATTGATACAGCATCAAATGCAGGCGAAACAAACGAGTTAGCTTCAAATCCAAGCGAAACACATGATTTAGTTCCAAATCAATGCGAAGTAGAAGGCTTATCCTCAAAGCCATGCGACACAAATGATTCTGCTTCAAATACTTGCTACATGATTGATTTAGCTTCAAATGCATGCGAAACAAACAACTTAGCTACAAATCCAAGCGAAACACATGATTTAGTTCCAAATCAATGCGAAGTAGAAGGCTTAGCTTCAAATCCAAGCGAAACACATGATTTACCTTCAAATTAATGCAAAGTGGAAGGCTTATCTTCAAAGCCATGCAACACAAATGATTTATCTTCAAATACTTGCAATATAATTGATATAGCATAAAATGCAGGCGAAACAAACGAGTTAGCTTCAAATCTGTGCGAAACACATGATTTAGCGTCAAATCAATGCGTAGTAGAAGGCTTATCTTCAAAGCCATGCGACACAAATGATTTAGCTTTAAATACTTGCGATATAAATGATATAGCATCAAATGCAGGCGAAACAAACGAGTTAGCTTCAAATCTGTGCAAAACACATGACTTAGCTTCAAATTCATGCGAAACACATGGTTTAGCTTCATATTCTTGCGAAACAAATGGTTTAGATTCAGGTACTCGTGATAAACATGATTTAGCTTCAAATGCAGGCGAAACATCGAGTTAGTTTCACATCCATGCGAAACACATGATTTAGCTTCAAATCCATGCGAAACACATGATTTAGTTTCAAATCAATGCGAAGTAGTAGACATAGCTTCAAATCCAAGCGAAACACATGACTTACCTTCAAATTAATGCGAAGTAGAAGGCTTATCCTCAAAGCCATGCGACACAAATGATTCTGCTTCAAATACTTGCTATATGATTGATTTAGCTTCAAATGCATGCGAAACAAACAACTTAGCTACAAATCCAAGCGAAACACATGATTTAGTTCCAAATCAATGCGAAGTAGAAGGCTTAGCTTCAAATCCAAGCGAAACACATGATTTACATTCAAATTAAACCAAAGTGGAAGGCTTATCTTCAAAGCCATGCAACACAAATGATTTAGCTTCAAATACTTGCAATATAATTGATATAGCATCAAATGCAGGCGAATCAAACGAGTTAGCTTCAAATCCCAGCGAAACACATGGTTTAGTTTCAAATCAATGCGAAGTAGAAGCCTTAGCTTCAACTCCATGCGACGCAAATGATTTAGCTTCAAATACTTGCGATATAATTGGTATAGCTTCAAATGCAGGCGAAACAAACGAGGGAGCTTCAAGTCTATGCGAAACACATGATTTAGCTTCAAATCCAAGCGAAACACATGGTTTAGTTTCATATTCTTGCAGAACAAATGGTTTAGCTTCATATACTTGTGATAAACTTGATTTAGCTTCAACCGCGTGCGAAACAAACGAGTTAGCTTTAAAGCCAAGCGAAACACATGATTTAGCTTCAAATCAATGCGAAGTAGAAGCCTTAGCTTCAACTCCATGCGAAACAAATGATTTAGCTTCACAAACTTGCGATATAAATGATATAGCTTCAAATAAGGGCGAAACAAACGAGTTACCTTCAAATCCAAGCGAAACCATCAAATACTTGCGATAGATAAGTGATATAAGTGATACAGTTTCAATGCAGGCGAAACAAACGAGTTAGCTTCAAATCTGTGCGAAATACATGATTTAGCTTCAAATTCATGAGAAACACATGGTTTAGCTTCATATTCTTGCGAAACAAATGGTTTAGATTCAGATAATTGTGATAAACATGATTTAGCTTCAAATGCAGGCGAAACAAACGAGTTACATTCAAATCCAAGCGAAACGCATGATTTACCTTCAAATTAATGCATAGTAGAAGGCTTTCTGCAAAGCCATGAGACACAAATGATTTAGCTTCACAGACTTGCGATATAAATGATATAGATTCAAATGCAGGCGAAACAAACGAGTTAGCTTCAAATCTGTGCGAAACACATGATTTAGCTTCAAATACATGCGAAACACATGATTTTGTTTCACATCAATGCGAAGTAGTAGACATAGCTTCATATCCATGCGAAACAAATGATTTAGCTTCACATACTTGCGATATAAATGATATAGCCTCAAATGCAGGCGAAACCAACGAGTTAGCTTCAAATCCAAGCGAAACACATGATTTACCTTCAAACTAATGCGAAGTAGAAGGCTTATCCTGAAAGCCATGCGACACAAATGATTCAGCTTCAAATACTTGCTATATGATTGATTTAGCTTCAAATGCATGCGAAACAAACAACTTAGCTACAAATACAAGCGAAACACATGATTTAGTTCCAAATCAATGCGAAGTAGAAGGCTTTGCTTCAAATCCAAGCGAAACACATGATTTACCTTCAAATTAATGCAAAGTGGAAGGCTTATCTTCAAAGCCATGCAACACAAATGATTTAGCTTCAAATACTTGCAATATAATTGATATAGCATCAAATGCAGGCGAAACAAACGAGTTAGCTTCAAATCCCAGCGAAACACATGGTTTAGTTTCAAATCAATGCGAAGTAGAAGGCTTAGCTTCACATACATGAGAAACAAATGATTTAGCTTCAGATAATTGCGATATAATTGATAAAGCTTCAAATGCAGGCGAAACAAACGAGTTAGATTCAAATCCAAGCAAAACAGATGATTTAGTTTCAAATCAATGCGAAGTAGAAGGCTTAGCTTCAAATCCGTGCGACACAAATGATTTAGCTTCAAATACTTGCGATAGAAGTGATATAGCTTCAAATTCATGCGAAACACATGGTTTAGCTTCTTGTTCTTGCGAAACAAATGGTTTAGATTCTTATAATTGTGATAAACATGATTTAGCTTCAAATCCTGGCGAAACAAACGAGTTACCTTCAAATCCAAGCGAAACACATGATTTACCTTCAAATTAATGCAAAGTAGATGGCTTATCTTCAAAGCCATGCGACACACATGATTTAGCTTCAAATACTTGCGATATAATTGATATAGCTTCAAATGCAGGCAAAACAAACGAGTTAGCTTCAAATCTGTGCGAAACACATGATTTAGCTTCAAATTCATGCGAAACACATGGTTTAGCTTCATATTCTTGCGAAACAAATGGTTTAGATTCAGATACTTGTGATAAACATGATTTAGCTTTAAATGCAGGCGAAACAAACGAGTTAGTTTCAAATCCACGCGAAACCCCTTGATTTAGCTTCAAATCCATGCGAAACACATGATTTAGTTTCAAATCAATGCGAAACACATGGTTTAGCTTCATATTCTTGCGAAACAAATGGTTTAGATTCAGATACTTGTGATAAACATGATTTAGCTTCAAATGCAGGCGAAACAAAAACGAGTTAGTTTCAAATCCACGTGAAACACAAGATTTACCTTCAAATCCATGCGAAACACATGTTTTAGTTACAAATCAATGCGAAGTAATAGGCATAGCATCATATCCATGCGAAGCAAATGATTTAGTTTCACATACTTGCGATATAAATGATATAGCTTCAAATGCAGGCGAAACAAACGAGTTAGCTTCAAATCCAAGCGAAACACATGATTTACCTTCAAATTAATGCGAAGTAGAAGGCTTATCCTCAAAGCCATGCGACACAAATGATTCAGATTCAAATACTTGCGATATAATTGATATAGCTTCAAATGCAGGCGAAACAAACGAGTTAGCTTCAAATCCAAGCGAAACACATGGTTTAGCTTCATATTCTTGCGAAACAAATGGTTTAGCTTCATATATTTGCGATATAAATGATGTAGCTTCAAATACATGCGAAACAAACGAGTTACTTTCAAATCCAAGCGAGACACATGATTTAGTTTCAAATCAATGCGAAGCAGAAGGCTTAGCTTCAAATCTGTGCGAAACACATGATTTAGCTTCAAATCCATGCGAACCACACGATTTAGTTTCAAATCAATGTGAAGTAGAAGGCTTAGCTTCAAATCCATGCGAAACACATGATTTAGATTCAAATCAATGCGAAGCGGAAGGCTTAGCTTCAAATCCATGCGAAACAAATGATTTAGTTTCACATACTTGCGATATAAATGATATAGCTTCAAATGCAGGCGAAACAAACGAGTTAGCTTCAAATCCAAGCGAAACACATGATTTAGTTACAAATCAATGCGAAGTAGAAGGTTTATCTTCAAATCCAAGCGAAACACATGATTTACCTTCAAATTAATGCAAAGTGGAAGGCTTATCCTCAAAGCCATGCGACACAAATGATTTAGCTTCAAATACTTGCCATATAATTGATATAGCTTCAAATGCAGGCAAAACAAACGAGTTAGCTTCAAATCTGTGCGAAATACATGATTTAGCTTCAAATTCATGCGAAACACATGGTTTAGCTTCATATTCTTGCGAAACAAATGGTTTAGATTCAGATAATTGTGATAAACATGATTTAACTTCAAATGCAGGCGAAACAATCGAGTTACCTTCAAATCCAAGCGAAACACATGATTTACCTTCAAATTAATGCAAAGTAGAAGCCTTAGCTTCAAAGCCATGCGAATCAAATGACTTAGCTTCAAATACTTGCGATATAAGTGATATAGCTTCAAATGCAGGCGAGACAAACGAGTTAGCTTCAAATCCAAGCGAAACACATGATTTACCTTCAAATCAATGCGATGCACATGGTTTAGCTTCATATTCTTGCGAAACAAGTGGTTTAGCTTCAGATACTTGTGATAAACATGATTTAGCTTCAACTGCATGCGAAACAAACGCGTTAGTTTAAAATGCAAGAGAAACACATGATTTAGCTTCAAATCAATGCGAAGTAGAAGGCTTAGATTCAAAGCCATGCGACACAAATGATTTAGCTTCAAATACTTGCGATATAAATGATATAACTTCAAATGCAGGCAAAACAAACGAGTTAGTTTCAAATCCATGCGGAACACATGATTTAGCTTCAAATCAATGCGATGAACATGGTTTAGCTTCATATTCTTGCGAAACAAGTGGTTTAGCTTCAGATACTTGTGATAAACATGATTTAGCTTCAACTGCATGCGAAACAAACGCGTTAGTTTAAAATGCAAGAGAAACACATGATTTAGCTTCAAATCAATGCGAAGTAGAAGGCTTAGATTCAAATCCATACGATACGAATGATTTAGCTTCAAATACTTGCGGTATAAATGAAGTAGCTTCAAATGCAGGCGAAAAAAACGAGTTAACTTCAAATCCAAGAGAAACACATGATTTAGCTTCATATCGATGCGAAACACATTGTTTAGCTTCATATTCTTTCGAAACAAATGGGTTATCTTCAAATACTTGTGATATGCATGATTTAACTTCGACTGCATGCGAAACAAACGAGATGACTTCAAATCCATACGAAACACATGGTTTATTTTCAAATCAATGCGAAGTAGAAGGCTTATCCTCAAAGCCATGCGACACAAATCGTTTAGCTTCAAATACTTGCGATATAATTGATAAAGCTTCAAATGCAGGAAAAACAAACGAGTTAGCTTCAAATCGAAGCGAAACAGATGATTTAGTTTCAAATCAATGCGAAGGAGAAGGCTTAGCTTCAAATCCATGCGACACAAATGATTTAGCTTCAAATACTTGCGATAGAAGTGATATAGCTTCAATGCAGGCGAAACAAACGAGTTAGCTTCAAATCCATGCGACACAAATGATTTAGCTTCAAATACTTGCGATAGAAGTGATATAGCTTCAATGCTGGCGAAACAAACGAGTTAGCTTCAAAGCCATGCGACACAAATGATTTAGCTTCAAATCCATGCGAAACACATGATTTTGTTTCACATCAATGCGAAGTAGTAGACGTAGCTTCATATCCATGCGAAACAATTGATTCAGCTTCACATACTTGCGATATAAATGATATAGCCTCAAATGCAGGCGAAACAAACGAGTTAGCTTCAAATCCCAGCGAAACACATGGTTTAGTTTCAAATCAATGCGAAGTAGAATGCTTAGCTTCACATACATGAGAAACAAATGATTTAGCTTCAGATAATTGCGATATAATTGATAAAGCTTCAAATGCAGGCGAAACAAACGAGTTAGCTTCAAATCTGTGCGAAACACATTACTTAGCTTCAAATTCATGCGAAACACATGGTTTAGCTTCATATTCTTGCGAAACAAATGGTTTAGATTCAGGTACTTGTGATAAACATGATTTAGCTTCAAATGCAGGCGAAACATCGAGTTAGTTTCATATCCATGCGAAACACATGATTTACCTTCAAATCCATGCGAAACACATGATTTAGTTTCATATCAATGCGAAGTAGTAGACATAGCTTCATATCCATGCGACACAAATGATTTAGCTTCAAATACTTGCGATAGAAGTGATATAGCTTCAATGCAGGCGAAACAAACGAGTTAGCTTCAAAGCCATGCGACACAAATGATTTAGCTTCAAATACTTGCGATATAATTGATACAGCATCAAATGCAGGCGAAACAAACGAGTTAGCTTCAAATCCATGCGAAACACATGATTTAGTGTCAAATCAATGCGAAGTAGAAGCCTTAGCTTCAACTCCATGCGAAACAATTGATTTAGCTTCACAGACTTGCGATATAAATGATATAGCTTCAAATAAGGGCGGAACAAACGAGTTAGCTTCAAATCTGTGCGAAATACATGATTTAGCTTCAAATTCATGCGATGCAGAAGGCTTAGCTTAAAATCCATGCGAAACAAATGATTTAGCTTCACATACTTGCGATATAAATGATATAGCTTCAAATGCAGGCGAAACAAACGAGTTACCTCCAAATCCAAGCGAAACACATGGTTTAGCTTCATATTCTTGCGAAACAAATGGTTTAGATTCAGATACTTGTGATAAACATGATTTAGCTTCAAATGCAGGCGAAACAAACGAGATAGTTTCAAATCCATGCGAAACACATGATTTACCTTCAAATCCATGCGAAACACATGATTTAGTTACAAATCAATGCGAAGTAGTAGGCATAGCTTCATATCCATGCGAAAGAAATGATTTAGTTTCACATACTTGCGATATAAATGATATAGCTTCAAATGCAGGCGAAACAAACGAGTTACCTTCAAATCCAAGCGAAACACATGATTTACCTTCAAATTAATGCGAAGTAGAAGGCTTATCCTCAAAGCCATGCGACACAAATGATTCTGCTTCAAATACTTGCTATATGATTGATTTAGCTTCAAATGCATGCGAAACAAACAACTTAGCTACAAATTCAAGCGAAACACATGTTTTAGTTCCAAATCAATGCGAAGTAGAAGGCTTAGCTTCAAATCCAAGCGAAACACATGATTTACCTTCAAATTAATGCAAAGTGGAAGGCTTATCTTCAAAGCCATGCAACACAAATGATTTAGCTTCAAATACTTGCAATATAATTGATATAGCATCAAATGCAGGCGAATCAAACGAGTTAGCTTCAAATCCCAGCGAAACACATGGTTTAGTTTCAAGTCAATGCGAAGTAGAAGGCTTAGCTTCACATACATGAGAAACAAATGATTTAGCTTCAGATAATTGCGATATAATTGATAAAGCTTCAAATGCAGGCGAAACAAACGAGTTAGATTCAAATCCAAGCAAAACAGATGATTTAGTTTCAAATCAATGCGAAGCAGAAGGCTTAGCTTCAAATCTATGCGAAACAAATGATTTAGTTTCACATACTTGCGATATAAATGATATAGCTTCAAATGCAGGCGAAACAAACGAGTTAGCTTCAAATCCAAGCGAAACACATGATTTAGTTACAAATCAATGCGAAGTAGAAGGTTTAGCTTCAAATAAAAGCGAAACACATGATTTACCTTCAAATTAATGCAAAGTGGAAGGCTTATCCTCAAAGCCATGCGACACAAATGATTTAGCTTCAAATACTTGCCATATAATTGATATAGCTTCAAATGCAGGCAAAACAAACGAGGTAGCTTCAAATCTGTGCGAAATACATGATTTAGCTTCAAATTCATGCGAAACACATGGTTTAGCTTCATATTCTTGCGAAACAAATGGTTTAGATTCAGATAATTGTGATAAACATGATTTGGCTTCAAATGCAGGCAAAACAATCGAGTTACCTTCAAATCCAAGCGAAACACATGTTTTACCTTCAAATTAATGCAAAGTAGAAGGCTTTTGTTCAAAGCCATGCGACACAAATGATTTAGCTTCACATACTTGCGATATAAATGATATAGCTTCAAATGCAGGCGAAACAAACGAGTTACCTCCAAATCCAAGCGAAACACATGGTTTAGCTTCATATTCTTGCGAAACAAATGGTTTAGATTCAGATACTTGTGATAAACATGATTTAGCTTCAAATGCAGGCGAAACAAACGAGATAGTTTCAAATCCATGCGAAACACATGATTTACCTTCAAATCCATGCGAAACACATGATTTAGTTACAAATCAATGCGAAGTAGTAGGCATAGCTTCATATCCATGCGATAGAAGTGATTTAGTTTCACATACTTGCGATATAAATGATATAGCTTCAAATGCAGGCGAAACAAACGAGTTACCTTCAAATCCAAGCGAAACACATGATTTACCTTCAAATTAATGCAAAGTAGAAGGCTTATCTTCAAAGCCATGCGACACAAATGATTTAGCTTCAAATACTTGCGATATAATTGATATAGCTTCAAATGCAGGCGAAACAAACGAGTTAGCTTCAAATCTGTGCGAAACACATTACTTAGCTTCAAATTCATGCGAAACACATGGTTTAGCTTCATATTCTTGCGAAACAAATCGTTTAGATTCAGGTACTTGTGATAAACATGATTTAGCTTCAAATGCAGGCGAAACATCGAGTTAGCTTCAAATCCAAGCGAAACATATGATTTAGTTACAAATCAATGCGAAGTAGAAGGTTTAGCTTCAAATTAAAGCGAAACACATGATTTACCTTCAAATTAATGCAAAGTGGAAGGCTTATCCTCAAAGCCATGCGACAGAAATGATTTAGCTTCAAATACTTGCCATATAATTGATATAGCTTCAAATGCAGGCAAAACAAACGAGATAGCTTCAAATCTGTGCGAAATACATGATTTAGCTTCAAATTCATGCGAAACACATGGTTTAGCTTCATATTCTTGCGAAACAAATGGTTTAGATTCAGATAATTGTGATAAACATGATTTGGCTTCAAATGCAGGCAAAACAATCGAGTTACCTCCAAATCCAAGCGAAACACATGATTTACCTTCAAATTAATGCAAAGTAGAAGGCTTATCTTCAAAGCCATGCGACACAAATGATTTAGCTTCAAATAATTGCGATATAATTGATATAGCTTCAAATGCAGGCGAAACAAACGAGTTAGCTTCAAATCTGTGCGAAACACATGATTTAGCTTAAAATTCATGCGAAACACATGGTTTAGCTTCATATTCTTGCGAAACAAATTGTTTAGATTCAGATACTTGTGATAAACATAATTTAGCTTCAAATGCAGGCGAAACAGAGTTAGCTTCACATCCATGCGAAACACATGATTTAGCTTCAAATCCATGCGAAACACATGATGTAGTTTCAAATCAATGCGAAGTAGTAGATATAGCTTCATATCCATGCGAAACAAATGATTTAGCTTCACATACTTGCGATATAAATGATATAGCCTCAAATGCAGGCGAAACAAAAAGAGTTAGCTTCAAATCCAAGCGAAACACATGATTTAGTGTCAAATCAATGCGAAGTAGAAGGCTTAGCTTCAACTCCATGCGAAACAAATGATTTAGCTTCACAGACTTGCGATATAAATGATATAGATTCAAATGCAGGCGAAACAAACGAGTTAGCTTCAAATCTGTGCGAAACACATGATTTAGCTTCAAATACAGGCGAAACACATGATTTTGTTTCACATCAATGCGAAGTAGTAGACATAGCTTCATATCCATGCGAAACAAATGATTTAGCTTCACATACTTGCGATATAAATGATATAGCCTCAAATGCAGTCGAAACAAACGAGTTAGCTGCAAATCCAAGCGAAACACATGATTTACCTTCAAATTAATGCGAAGTAGAAGGCTTATCCTCAAAGCCATGCGACACAAATGATTCAGCTTCAAATACTTGCGATATAATTGATTTAGCTTCAAATGCAGGCGAAACAAACGAGTTAGCTTCAAATCTGTGCGAAACACATTACTTAGCTTCAAATTCATGCGAAACACATGGTTTAGCTTCATATTCTTGCGAAACAAATCGTTTAGATTCAGGTACTTGTGATAAACATGATTTAGCTTCAAATGCAGGCGAAACATCGAGTTAGCTTCAAATCCAAGCGAAACATATGATTTAGTTACAAATCAATGCGAAGTAGAAGGTTTAGCTTCAAATTAAAGCGAAACACATGATTTACCTTCAAATTAATGCAAAGTGGAAGGCTTATCCTCAAAGCCATGCGACACAAATGATTTAGCTTCAAATACTTGCCATATAATTGATATAGCTTCAAATGCAGGCAAAACAAACGAGATAGCTTCAAATCTGTGCGAAATACATGATTTAGCTTCAAATTCATGCGAAACACATGGTTTAGCTTCATATTCTTGCGAAACAAATGGTTTAGATTCAGATAATTGTGATAAACATGATTTGGCTTCAAATGCAGGCAAAACAATCGATTTACCTCCAAATCCAAGCGAAACACATGATTTACCTTCAAATTAATGCAAAGTAGAAGGCTTATCTTCAAAGCCATGCGACACAAATGATTTAGCTTCAAATAATTGCGATATAATTGATATAGCTTCAAATGCAGGCGAAACAAACGAGTTAGCTTCAAATCTGTGCGAAACACATGATTTAGCTTAAAATTCATGCGAAACACATGGTTTAGCTTCATATTCTTGCGAAACAAATTGTTTAGATTCAGATACTTGTGATAAACATAATTTAGCTTCAAATGCAGGCGAAACAGAGTTAGCTTCACATCCATGCGAAACACATGATTTAGCTTCAAATCCATGCGGAACACATGATGTAGTTTCAAATCAATGCGAAGTAGTAGATATAGCTTCATATCCATGCGAAACAAATGATTTAGCTTCACATACTTGCGATATAAATGATATAGCCTCAAATGCAGGCGAAACAAAAAGAGTTAGCTTCAAATCCAAGCGAAACACATGATTTAGTGTCAAATCAATGCGAAGTAGAAGGCTTAGCTTCAACTCCATGCGAAACAAATGATTTAGCTTCACAGACTTGCGATATAAATGATATAGATTCAAATGCAGGCGAAACAAACGAGTTAGCTTCAAATCTGTGCGAAACACATGATTTAGCTTCAAATACATGCGAAACACATGATTTTGTTTCACATCAATGCGAAGTAGTAGACATAGCTTCATATCCATGCGAAACAAATGATTTAGCTTCACATACTTGCGATATAAATGATATAGCCTCAAATGCAATCGAAACAAACGAGTTAGCTTCAAATCCAAGCGAAACACATGATTTACCTTCAAATTAATGCGAAGTAGAAGGCTTATCCTCAAAGCCATGCGACACAAATGATTCAGCTTCAAATACTTGCGATATAATTGATTTAGCTTCAAATGCAGGCGAAACAAACGAGTTAGCTTCAAATCCATGCGAAACACATAGTTTAGCTTCATATTCTTGCGACACAAATGGTTTAGCTTCATATACTTGCGATATAAATGATATAGCTTCAAATGCAGGCGAAACAGACGAGTTAGCTTCAAATACCAGCGAAACACATGGGTTAGTTTCAAATCAATGCGAAGTAGAAGGCTTAGCTTCACAAACATGAGAAACAAATGATTTAGCTTCAGATAATTGCGATATAATTGATAAAGCTTCAAAGGCAGGCGAAACAAACGAGTTAGCTTCAAATCCCAGCGAAACACATGGTTTAGTTTCAAATCAATGCGAAGTAGAATGCTTAGCTTCACATACATGAGAAACAAATGATTTAGCTTCAGATAATTGCGATATAATTGATAAAGCTTCAAATGCAGGCGAAACAAACGATTTAGCTTCAAAGCCATGCGACACAAATGATTTAGCTGCAAATACTTGCGATATAATTGATACAGCATCAAATGCAGGCGAAACAAACAAGTTAGCTTCAAATCTGTGCGAAACACATGATTTAGCTTCAAATTCATGCGAAACACATGGTTTAGCTTCATATTCTTGCAAAACAAATGGTTTAGATTCAGATACTTGTGATAAACATGATTTAGCTTCAAATGCAGTCGAAACAAACGAGTTAATTTCAAATCCATTCGAAACACATGATTTACCTTCAAATCCATGCGAAACACATGATTTAGATACAAATCAATGCGAAGTAGTAGGCATAGCTTCATATCTATGCGAAACAAATGATTTACTTTCACATACTTGCGATATAAATGATATAGCTTCAAATGCAGGCGAAACAAACGAGTTAGCTTCAAATCCAAGCGAAACACACGATTTACCTTCAAATTAATGCGAAGTAGAAGGCTTATCCTCAAAGCCATGCGACACAAATGATTCAGATTCAAATACTTGCGATATAATTGATATAGCTTCAAATGCAGGCGAAACAAACGAGTTAGTTTCAAATCGAAAGCGAAACACATGGTTTAGCTTAATATTCTTGCGAAACAAATGGTTTAGCTTCATATACTTGCGATATAAATGATATAGCTTCAAATGCAGGCGAAACAAACGAGTTAGCTTCAAATCCAAGCGAAACACATGGTTTAGTTTCAAATCAATGCGAAGTAGAAGGCTTAGCTTCAAATCCAAGCGAAACACATGATTTACCTTCAAATTAATGCAAAGTGGAAGGCTTATCTTCAAAGCCATGCAACACAAATGATTTAGCTTCAAATACTTGCAATATAATTGATATAGCATCAAATGCAGGCGAAACAAACGAGTTAGCTTCAAATCCCAGCGAAACACATGGTTTAGTTTCAAATCAATGCGAAGTAGCAGGCTTAGCTTCACATACATGAGAAACAAATGATTTAGCTTCAGATAATTGCGATATAATTGATAAAGCTTCAAATGCAGGCGAAACAAACGAGTTAGATTCAAATCCAAGCAAAACAGATGATTTAGTTTCAAATCAATGCGAAGTAGAAGGCTTAGCTTCAAATCCGTGCGACACAAATGATTTAGCTTCAAATACTTGCGATAGAAGTGATATAGCTTCAATGCCGGCGAAACAAACGAGTTAGCTTCAAAGCCATGCGACAGAAATGATTTAGCTTCAAATACTTGCTATGTAATTGATACAGCATCAAATGCAGGCGAAACAAACGAGTTAGCTTCAAATCCAAGCGAAACACATGATTTAGTGTCAAATCAATGCGAAGTAGAAGCCTTAGCTTCAACTCCATGCGACGCAAATGATTTAGCTTCAAATACTTGCGATATAATTGGTATAGCTTCAAATGCAGGCGAAACAAACGAGGGAGCTTCAAGTCTATGCGAAACACATGATTTAGCTTCAAATCCAAGCGAAACACATGGTTTAGTTTCATATTCTTGCAAAACAAATGGTTTAGCTTCATATACTTGTGATAAACTTGATTTAGCTTCAACCGCATGCGAAACAAACGAGTTAGCTTTAAAGCCAAGCGAAACACATGATTTAGCTTCAAATCAATGCGAAGTAGAAGCCTTAGCTTCAACTCCATGCGAAACAAATGATTTAGCTTCACAGACTTGCGATATAAATGATATAGCTTCAAATAAGGGCGAAACAAACGAGTTACCTTCAAATCCAAGCGAAACCATCAAATACTTGCAATAGATAAGTGATATAAGTGATACAGTTTCAATGCAGGCGAAACAAACGAGTTAGCTTCAAATCTGTGCGAAATACATGATTTAGCTTCAAATTCATGCGAAACACATGGTTTAGCTTCATATTCTTGCGAAACAAATGGTTTAGATTCAGATAATTGTGATAAACATGATTTAGCTTCAAATGCAGGCGAAACAAATGAGTTACATTCAAATCCAAGCGAAACGCATGATTTACCTTCAAATTAATGCATAGTAGAAGGCTTTCTGCAAAGCCATGAGACACAAATGATTTAGCTTCAAATACTTGCGATATAATTGATATAGCTTCAAATGCAGGCGAAATAAACGAGTTACCTTCAAATCCAAGCGAAACACATGGTTTAGCTTCATATTCTTGCGAAACAAATGGTTTAGATTCAGATACTTGTGATAAACTTGATTTAGCTTCAAATGCAGGCGAAACAAACGAGTTAGCTTCAAATCCAAGCGAAACACATGATTTACCTTCAAATTAATGCGAAGTAGAAGGCTTATCCTCAAAGCCATGCGACACAAATGATTCAGATTCAAATACTTGCGATATAATTGATATAGCTTCAAATGCAGGCGAAACAAACGAGTTAGCTTCAAATCTGTGCGAAACACATGACTTAGCTTCAAATTCATGCGAAACACATGGTTTAGCTTCATATTCTTGCGAAACAAATGGTTTAGATTCAGGTACTTGTGATAAACATGATTTAGCTTCAAATGCAGGCGAAACATCGAGTTAGTTTCACATCCATGGGAAACACATGATTTAGCTTCAAATCCATGCGAAACACATGATTTAGTTTCAAATCAATGCGAAGTAGTAGACATAGCTTCAAATCCAAGCGAAACACATGACTTACCTTCAAATTAATGCGAAGTAGAAGGCTTTTCCTCAAAGCCATGCGACACAAATGATTCTGCTTCAAATACTTGCTATATGATTGATTTAGCTTCAAATGCATGCGAAACAAACAACTTAGCTACAAATCCAAGCGAAACACATGATTTAGTTCCAAATCAATGCGAAGTAGAAGGCTTAGCTTCAAATCCAAGCGAAACACATGATTTACCTTCAAATTAATGCAAAGTGGAAGGCTTATCTTCAAAGCCATGCAACACAAATGATTTAGCTTCAAATACTTGCAATATAATTGATATAGCATCAAATGCAGGCGAAACAAACGAGTTAGCTTCAAATCCCAGCGAAACACATGGTTTAGTTTCAAATCAATGCGAAGTAGAAGGCTTAGCTTCACATCCATGAGAAACAAATGATTTAGCTTCAGATAATTGCGATATAATTGATAAAGCATCAAATGCAGGCGAAACAAACGAGTTAGATTCAAATCCAAGCAAAACAGATGATTTAGTTTCAAATCAATGCGAAGTAGAAGGCTTAGCTTCAAATCCGTGCGACACAAATGATTTAGCTTCAAATACTTGCGATAGAAGTGATATAGCTTCAAATTCATGCGAAACACATGGTTTAGCTTCTTGTTCTTGCGAAACGAATGGTTTAGATTCAGATACTTGTGATAAACTTGATTTAGCTTCAAATGCAGGCGAAACAAACGAGTTAGCTTCAAATCCAAGCGAAACACATGATTTACCTTCAAATTAATGCGAAGTAGAAGGCTTATCCTCAAAGCCATGCGACACACATGATTTAGCTTCAAATACTTGCGATATAATTGATATAGCTTCAAATGCAGGCGAAACAAACGAGTTATCTTCAAATCTGTGCGAAACACATGACTTAGCTTCAAATTCATGCGAAACACATGGTTCAGCTTCATATTCTTGCGAAACAAATGGTTTAGATTCAGGTACTTGTGATAAACATGATTTAGCTTCAAATGCAGGCGAAACATCGAGTTAGTTTCACATCCATGGGAAACACATGATTTAGTTTCAAATCCATGCGAAACACATGATTTAGTTTCAAATCAATGCGAAGTAGTAGACATAGCTTCAAATCCAAGCGAAACACATGACTTACCTTCAAATTAATGCGAAGTAGAAGGCTTATCCTCAAAGCCATGCGACACAAATGATTCTGCTTCAAATACTTGCTATATGATTGATTTAGCTTCAAATGCATGCGAAACAAACAACTTAGCTACAAATCCAAGCGAAACACATGATTTAGTTCCAAATCAATGCGAAGTAGAAGGCTTAGCTTCAAATCCAAGCGAAACACATGATTTACCTTCAAATTAATGCAAAGTGGAAGGCTTATCTTCAAAGCCATGCAACACAAATGATTTAGCTTCAAATACTTGCAATATAATTGATATAGCATCAAATGCAGGCGAAACAAACGAGTTAGCTTCAAATCCCAGCGAAACACATGGTTTAGTTTCAAATCAATGCGAAGTAGAAGGCTTAGCTTCACATCCATGAGAAACAAATGATTTAGCTTCAGATAATTGCGATATAATTGATAAAGCTTCAAATGCAGGCGAAACAAACGAGTTAGATTCAAATCCAAGCAAACCAGATGATTTAGTTTCAAATCAATGCGAAGTAGAAGGCTTAGCTTCAAATCCGTGCGACACAAATGATTTAGCTTCAAATACTTGCGATAGAAGTGATATAGCTTCAAATTCATGCGAAACACATGGTTTAGCTTCTTGTTCTTGCGAAACGAATGGTTTAGATTCAGATACTTGTGATAAACTTGATTTAGCTTCAAATGCAGGCGAAACAAACGAGTTAGCTTCAAATCCAAGCGAAACACATGATTTACCTTCAAATTAATGCGAAGTAGAAGGCTTATCCTCAAAGCCATGCGACACACATGATTTAGCTTCAAATACTTGCGATATAATTGATATAGCTTCAAATGCAGGCAAAACAAACGAGTTAGCTTCAAATCTGTGCGAAACACATGATTTAGCTTCAAATTCATGCGAAACACATGGTTTAGCTTCATATTCTTGCGAAACAAATGGTTTAGATTCAGATACTTGTGATAAACATGATTTAGCTTCAAATGCAGGCGAAACAAACGAGTTAGTTTCAAATCCACGTGAAACACAAGATTTACCTTCAAATCCATGCGAAACACATGTTTTAGTTACAAATCAATGCGAAGTAGTAGGCATAGCATCATATCCATGCGAAGCAAATGATTTAGTTTCACATACTTGCGATATAAATGATATAGCTTCAAATGCAGGCGAAACAAACGAGTTAGCTTCAAATCCAAGCGAAACACATGATTTACCTTCAAATTAATGCGAAGTAGAAGGCTTATCCTCAAAGCCATGCGACACAAATGATTCAGATTCAAATACTTGCGATATAATTGATATAGCTTCAAATGCAGGCGAAACAAACGAGTTAGCTTCAAATCTGTGCGAAACACATGACTTAGCTTCAAATTCATGCGAAACACATGGTTTAGCTTCATATTCTTGCGAAACAAATGGTTTAGATTCAGGTACTTGTGATAAACATGATTTAGCTTCAAATGCAGGCGAAACATCGAGTTAGTTTCACATCCATGGGAAACACATGATTTAGTTTCAAATCCATGCGAAACACATGATTTAGTTTCAAATCAATGCGAAGTAGTAGACATAGCTTCAAATCCAAGCGAAACACATAACTTACCTTCAAATTAATGCGAAGTAGAAGGCTTATCCTCAAAGCCATGCGACACAAATGATTCTGCTTCAAATACTTGCTATATGATTGATTTAGCTTCAAATGCATGCGAAACAAACAACTTAGCTACAAATCCAAGCGAAACACATGATTTAGTTCCAAATCAATGCGAAGTAGAAGGCTTAGCTTCAAATCCAAGCGAAACACATGATATACCTTCAAATTAATGCAAAGTGGAAGGCTTATCTTCAAAGCCATGCAACACAAATGATTTAGCTTCAAATACTTGCAATATAATTGATATAGCATCAAATGCAGGCGAAACAAACGAGTTAGCTTCAAATCCCAGCGAAACACATGGTTTAGTTTCAAATCAATGCGAAGTAGAAGGCTTAACTTCACATCCATGAGAAACAAATGATTTAGCTTCAGATAATTGCGATATAATTGATAAAGCTTCAAATGCAGGCGAAACAAACGAGTTAGATTCAAATCCAAGCAAAACAGATGATTTAGTTTCAAATCAATGCGAAGTAGAAGGCTTAGCTTCAAATCCGTGCGACACAAATGATTTAGCTTCAAATACTTGCGATAGAAGTGATATAGCTTCAAATTCATGCGAAACACATGGTTTAGCTTCTTGTTCTTGCGAAACGAATGGTTTAGATTCTTATAATTGTGATAAACATGATTTAGCTTCAAATCCTGGCGATACAAACGAGTTACCTTCAAATCCAAGCGAAACACATGATTTAAGTTCAAATTAATGCAAAGTAGATGGCTTATCTTCAAAGCCATGCGACACACATGATTTAGCTTCAAATACTTGCGATATAATTGATATAGCTTCAAATGCAGGCAAAACAAACGAGTTAGCTTCAAATCTGTGCGAAACACATGATTTAGCTTCAAATTCATGCGAAACACATGGTTTAGCTTCATATTCTTGCGAAACAAATGGTTTAGATTCAGATAATTGTGATAAACATGATTTAGCTTCAAATGCAGGCGAAACAAACGAGTTACATTCAAATCCAAGCGAAACGCATGATTTACCTTCAAATTAATGCATAGTAGAAGGCTTTCTGCAAAGCCATGAGACACAAATGATTTAGCTTCAAATACTTGCGATATAATTGATATAGCTTCAAATGCAGGCGAAACAAACGAGTTACCTTCAAATCCAAGCGAAACACATGGTTTAGCTTCATATTCTTGCGAAACAAATGGTTTAGATTCAGATACTTGTGATAAACTTGATTTAGCTTCAAATGCAGGCGAAACAAACGAGTTAGCTTCAAATCCAAGCGAAACACATGATTTACCTTCAAATTAATGCGAAGTAGAAGGCTTATCCTCAAAGCCATGCGACACAAATGATTCAGATTCAAATACTTGCGATATAATTGATATAGCTTCAAATGCAGGCGAAACAAACGAGTTAGCTTCAAATCTGTGCGAAACACATGACTTAGCTTCAAATTCATGCGAAACACATGGTTTAGCTTCATATTCTTGCGAAACAAATGGTTTAGATTCAGGTACTTGTGATAAACATGATTTAGCTTCAAATGCAGGCGAAACATCGAGTTAGTTTCACATCCATGGGAAACACATGATTTAGCTTCAAATCCATGCGAAACACATGATTTAGTTTCAAATCAATGCGAAGTAGTAGACATAGCTTCAAATCCAAGCGAAACACATGACTAACCTTCATATTAATGCGAAGTAGAAGGCTTATCCTCAAAGCCATGCGACACAAATGATTCTGCTTCAAATACTTGCTATATGATTGATTTAGCTTCAAATGCATGCGAAACAAACAACTTAGCTACAAATCCAAGCGAAACACATGATTTAGTTCCAAATCAATGCGAAGTAGAAGGCTTAGCTTCAAATCCAAGCGAAACACATGATTTACCTTCAAATTAATGCAAAGTGGAAGGCTTATCTTCAAAGCCATGCAACACAAATGATTTAGCTTCAAATACTTGCAATAAAATTGATATAGCATCAAATGCAGGCGAAACAAACGAGTTAGCTTCAAAGCCATGCGACACAAATGAATTAGCTTCAAATCCATGCGAAACACATGATTTTGTTTCACATCAATGCGAAGTAGTAGACATAGCTTCATATCCATGCGAAACAATTGATTTAGCTTCACATACTTCCGATATAAATGATATAGCCTCAAATGCAGGCGAAACAAACGAGTTAGCTTCAAATCCAAGCGAAACACATGATTTAGTTCCAAATCAATGCGAAGTAGAAGGCTTATCCTCAAAGCCATGCGACACAAATGATTCTGCTTCAAATACTTGCTATATGATTGATTTAGCTTCAAATGCATGCGAAACAAACAACTTAGCTACAAATCCAAGCGAAACACATGATTTAGTTCCAAATCAATGCGAAGTAGAAGGCTTAGCTTCAAATCCAAGCGAAACACATGATTTACCTTCAAATTAATGCAAAGTGGAAGGCTTATCTTCAAAGCCATGCGACACAAATGAATTAGCTTCAAATCCATGCGAAACAAATGACTTAGATTCAAATCCATGCAAAACACATGATTAAGCTTCAAATGCATGCGAAACACATGATTCAGGTACAAATTCATGGGAAACACGTGGTTTAGCATGAAATACATGCGAAACAAATTATTTAGCTTCAGATACTTATGATATACAGGATTTAGCTTCAACTGCATCCGAAACAATCGAGTTAGCATCAAATCCAAGCGAAACAGATGATTTAGCTACAAATCAATGCGAAGTAGAAGGCTTAGCTTCAAATCCATTAGAATCAGATCCTTTAGCTTCAAATACTCGTGATATACATGATTTAGCTACAACTACACGCGAAACAAACGAGTTAGCTTCAAATTCATGCGAAACACATGATTTTGCTTCAAACCAATGCGAAGTAGAAGGCTTGGCTTCAAATCCATGCGAATCAAATGATTTTGCTTCAAATTCTTGTGATATACATGATATAGCTTCAAACGCAGGCGAAACAAACGAGTTAGCTTCAAATGCAGGCCAAACACATGATTTAGCTCCAAATTCATGCGAAATACATGGATTAGCTTCATATACTTGCGAAACAAGTGGTTCAGCTTCAGATACTTGTGATAAACATGATTTAGCTTCAACTGCATGCGAAACAATCGAGTTAGCTTCAAATCCAAGGGAAACAAATGATTTAGCTACAAATCAATGCGAAGTAGAAGGGTTAGCCACAAAGCCAAGCGACACAAATGATTTAGCTTCAAATACTTGCGATATAAATGATATACCTTCAACAGCAGGCAAAACAAACGAGATAGCTTCAAATCCATGCGGAACACACGAATTAGCTTCAAATCAATGCGATGCACATGGTGTAGCTTCATATTCTTGCGAAACAAGTGGTTTAGCTTCAAATCATTGCGAAGTAGAAGGCTTAGCTACAAATACATGAGAAACAAATGACTTAGCTTCAAATACTTGCGATATAAGTGATACAGCTTCAAATGCAGGCGAAACAAACGAGTTATCGTCTAATCCATGCGAAACACATGATTAAGTTTCAAATCAATGCGCATTTGATGTCATAGCTTCAAATTCATGCGAAACAAACGATTTATCTTCAGATACTGGCGATGTAAGTGATCTAGCATCAAATGCGGGCGTAAAGGACGAATTATCTTCAAATCCATGCGAAACACATTATTTAGGTTCAAAATGAAAGATTTAGATTCAAATACTAGCGAATATAAGTGATATAGCTCCAAATGCAGGCGAAACAAACGAGTTAGCTTCAAAGCCATGCGACACAAATGATTTATCTTCAAATACTTGCGATATAATTGATATAGCTTCAAATGCAGGCGAAACAAACGAGTTAGCTTCCAATCCAAGCGAAACACATGATTTAGTTTCAAATCAATGCGAAGTAGAAGGCTTAGCTTCAAATCCATACGAAACAAATGATTTAGCTTCACATACTTGCGATATAAATGATATAGCTTCAAATGCAGACGAAAGGAACGAGTTACCTTCAAATTCAAGCGAAACACATTATTTACCTTCAAATTAATGGAAAGTAGAAGGCTTATCTTCAAAGCCATGAGACACAAATGATTTAGTTTCAAATACTTGTCATATAATTGATATAGCTTCAAATGCAGGCGAAACAAATGAGTTAGCTACAAATCTGTGCGAAACACATGATTTAGCTTTAAATTCATGCGAAACATATGGTTTAGTTCATATTCTTGCGAAACAAATGGTTTAGATTCAGATACTTGTGATAAACATGATTTAGCTTCAATTGCAGGCGAAACAAACGAGTTACCCTTAAATCCAAGCGAAACACATGATATACCTTCAAATTAATGCAAAGTAGAAGGCTTATCTTTAAAGCCATGCGACACAAATGATTTAGCTTCAAATACTTGCGATGTAATTGATATAGCTTCAAATGCAGGCGAAACAAACGAGTTATCGTCTAATCCATGCGAAACACATGATTAAGTTTCAAATCAATGCGCATTTGATGTCATAGCTTCAAATTCATGCGAAACAAACGATTTATCTTCAGATACTGGCGATGTAAGTGATATAGCATCAAATGCGGGCGTAAAGAACGAATTATCTTCAAATCCATGCGAAACACATTATTTAGGTTCAAAATGAAAGATTTAGATTCAAATACTAGCGAATATAAGTGATATAGCTCCAAATGCAGGCGAAACAAACGAGTTAGCTTCAAAGCCATGCGACACAAATGATTTATCTTCAAATACTTGCGATATAATTGATATAGCTTCAAATGCAGACGAAACAAACGAGTTAGCTTCCAATCCAAGCGAAACACATGATTTAGTTTCAAATCAATGCGAAGTAGAAGGCTTAGCTTCAAATCCATACGAAACAAATGATTTAGCTTCACATACTTGCGATATAAATGATATAGCTTCAAATGCAGACGAAAGGAACGAGTTACCTTCAAATTCAAGCGAAACACATTATTTACCTTCAAATTAATGCAAAGTGGAAGGCTTATCTTCAAAGCCATGAGACACAAATGATTTAGCTTCAAATACTTGCGATATAATTGATATAGCTTCAAATGCAGGCGAAACAAATGAGTTAGCTACAAATCTGTGCGAAACACATGATTTAGCTTTAAATTCATGCGAAACACATGGTTTAGTTCATATTCTTGCGAAACAAATGGTTTAGATTCAGATACTTGTGATAAACATGATTTAGCTTCATATCGATGCGAAACACATTGTTTAGCTTCATATTCTTGCGAAAAAAATGTGTTATCTTCAAATACTTGTGATATTCATGATTCAACTTCGACTGCATGCGAAACAAACGAGTTAACTTCAAATCCATGCGAAACACATGATTTAGCTTCAAATCAATGCGGAACACATGATTTAACTTCAAATCAATCCCAAGTAAAAGGCTTAGCTTCAAATCAATGCGAAGCAATCGGTTTATCTTCAAATACTTGTGATATACATGATATAGCTTCAAATGCATGCGAAACAAACGAGTTAGCTTCAAATCCATGCGAAACAATTATTGTAGCTTCAAATCATTGCGAAGTAGAAGGCTTTGCTACAAATACATGAGAAACAAATGATTTAGCTTCAGATAATTGCGATATAAATGATATAGCACCAAAAGCAGGTGAAACAGACGAGTTAGCATCAAATCCATGCGAAACAAATGCTTTAGGTTCAGATACTTGCGATATAAGGGATGGAGCTTCAAATGCAGGAGAAACTATCGAGTTAGCTCCAAATCCATGCGAAACAAATGATTTATCATCAGATACTTGCGATATAAGTGATGTAGCTTCAAATGCTGGCGAAATATACGAGTTAGCTTCAAATCTGTGCGAAACACATGATTTAGCTTCAAATCCATGCGAAACACATGATTTAGTTTCAAATCAATGTGAAGTAGAAGGCTTAGCTTCAAATCCATGCGAAACATATGATTTAGCTTCAAATCAATGCGAAGTAGAAGGCTTAGCTTCAAATCCATGCGAAACGAATGATTTGGCTTCAAATACTTGCGGTATAAATGAAATAGCTTCAAATGCAGGCGAAAAAAACGGGTAAGCTTCAAATCCATGCAAAACACATGATTTAGCTTCCAAGCCATGCGAATCGAAAGATTTAGCTTCATGTACTTACGATATAAATGATATAGCTTCAAATGCAGACGAATCAATCGAGCAAGCTTCAAAATCCATGCAAAACACATGATTAGGCTTCAAATCCATGAGAAACAATTGATTAAGCTTCAAGTGCAAGCGAGACACATGATTTTGCATCAAATCAATGCCAAGTAGAAGGCTTAGCTTCAAATCCATGCGAATCAAATGGTTTAGCTTCTAATACTTGTAATATATACATGATTTAGCTTCAACAGCATACGAAATAAACGAGTTAGCTTCAAATCCAAGCGAAACACATGATTTAGCTTAAAATCAATGCCAAGTAGAAGGCTCAGCTCCAAATCCATGCGGAACCAATGATTTAGATTCAAATACTTGCGATTAAGTGATATAGAGTCAACTGCAGGCGATACAAACGTGTTAGCTACAAATCCATGCAAAAAACATGACTAACTTCAAATCAATGCGATATAGAATGTCTAGATCCAAATCCATGCGAAACACATGATTTAGCTACAAATCAATGCGATGTGGAAGATTCTGTTTCAAATCCATGCGAAACACATGATTTAGTTTCAAATCAATGTGAAGTAAAAAGGCGTAGCTTCAAATCCATGCGACACAATTTATTTAGCTTCAAATATTTTGCGATATAATTGATAAAGCTTCAAATGCAGGCGAAACAAACGAGTTAGCTTGAAATCCAAGCGAAACACATGGTTTAGTTTAAAATCAATGCGAAGTAGATGGCTTATCCTCAAAGCCATGCGACACAAATCGTTTAGCTTCAAATACTTGCGATAGAAGTGATATAGCTTCAATTCAGGCGAAACAAACGAGTTAGCTTTAAACCCATGCAACACAAATGATTTAGATTCAAATACTTGCGATATAATTGATATAGCTTCAAATGCAGGCGAAACAAACGAGTTAGCTTCAAATCCATGCGAAACACATGATTTAGTTTCAAAACAATGCGAAGTAGATAGCTTAACTTCAAATCCATGCGAAACAAATTATTTAGCTTCACATACTTGCGACAAAAATGATATAGCTTCAAATGCAGGCGAAACAAACGAGTCAGCTTCAAATCCAAGCGAAACACATGATTTACCTTCAAATGAATCCAAAGTAGAAGGCTTATCTTCAAAGCCATGCGACGCAAATGATTTAGCTTCAAATACTTGCGATATAATTGATATAGCTTCAAATGCAGGCGAAACAAACGAGGGAGCTTCAAGTCTATGCGAAACACATGATTTAGCTTCAAATCCAAGCGAAACACATGGTTTAGTTTCATACTTGCGAAACAAATGGTTTAGCTTCATATACTTGTGATAAACTTGATATAGCTTCAACCGAATGCGAAACAAACGAGTTAGCTTTAAAACCAAGCGAAACACATGATTTAGCTTCAAATCAATGCGAAGTAGAAGGCTTAGCTTCATATCCATGCGAATCAAATGGTTTAGCTTCTAATACTTGTAATATATACATGATTTAGCTTCAACAGCATACGAAATAAACGAGTTAGCTTCAAATCCAAGCGAAACAATTATTGTAGCTTCAAATCATTGCGAAGTAGAAGGCTTAGCTACAAATACATGAGAAACAAATGATTTAGCTTCAGATAATTGCGATATAAATGATATAGCACCAAAAGCAGGTGAAACAGACGAGTTAGCATCAAACCCATGCGAAACAAATGCTTTAGGTTCAGATACTTGCGATATAAGTGATAAAGCTTCAAATGCAGGAGAAACTATCGAGTTAGCTCCAAATCCATGCGAAACAAATGATTTAGCTACAAATCAATGCGAAGTAGAAGGCTTAGCTTCAAATCCATGCGGAACCAATGATTTAGATTCAAATACTTGCGATTAAATGATATAGAGTCAACTGCAGGCGAAACAAACGTGTTAGCTACAAATCCATGCGGAACACATGATTTAGCTTCAAATCAATGCGATGCACATGGTGTAGCTTCATATTCTTGCGAAACAAGTGATTTAGCTTCAGATACTTGTGATAAACATGATTCAGCTTCAACTGCATGCAAAACAAATGAGTTAGTTTAAAATGCAAGAGGAACACATGATTTAGCTTCATATCGATGCGAAACACATTGTTTAGCTTCATATTCTTGCGAAAAAAATGAGTTATCTTCAAATACTTGTGATATTCATGATTTAACTTCGACTGCATGCGAAACAAACGAGTTAGCTTCAAATCCAAGCGAAACACATGATTTAGTTTCAAAACAATGCGAAGTAGATGGCTTAACTTCAAATCCATGCGAAACAAATGATTTAGCTTCACATACTTGCGACAAAAATGATATAGCTTCAAATGCAGGCGAAACAAACGAGTCAGCTTCAAATCCAAGCGAAACACATGATTTACCTTCAAATGAATCCAAAGTAGAAGGCTTATCTTCAAAGCCATGCGACGCAAATGATTTAGCTTCAAATACTTGCGATATAATTGATATAGCTTCAAATGCAGGCGAAACAAACGAGGGAGCTTCAAGTCTATGCGAAACACATGATTTAGCTTCAAATCCAAGCGAAACACATGGTTTAGTTTCATACTTGCGAAACAAATGGTTTAGCTTCATATACTTGTGATAAACTTGATATAGCTTCAACCGAATGCGAAACAAACGAGTTAGCTTTAAAACCAAGCGAAACACATGATTTAGCTTCAAATCAATGCGAAGTAGAAGGCTTAGCTTCATATCCATGCGAATCAAATGACTTAGCTTCAAATACTTGCGATATAAGTGATATAGCTTCAAATGCAGGCGAAACAAACGAGTTAGATTCAAATCCAAGCGCAACACATGGTTTAGTTTCAAATCAATGCGAAGTAGAAGGCGAAGCTTCAAATCCACGTGACAAAAATGATTTTGCTTCAAATACTTGCGATATAATTGATAAAGCTTCAAATGCAGGCGAAACAAACGAATTTGCTTCAAATCCATGCGAAACAAATGACTTAGATTCAAATCCATGCAAAACACATGATTAAGCTTCAAATGCATGCGAAACACATGATTCAGGTACAAATTCATGGGAAACACGTGGTTTAGCATGAAATACATGCGAAACAAATTATTTAGCTTCAGATACTTATGATATACAGGATTTAGCTTCAACTGCATCCGAAACAAACGAGTTAGCATCAAATCCAAGCGAAACAGATGATTTAGCTACAAATCAATGCGAAGTAGAAGGCTTAGCTTCAAATCCATTAGAATCAGATCCTTTAGCTTCAAATACTCGTGATATACATGATTTAGCTACAACTACACGCGAAACAAACGAGTTAGCTTCAAATTCATGCGAAACACATGATTTTGCTTCAAACCAATGCGAAGTAGAAGGCTTGGCTTCAAATCCATGCGAATCAAATGATTTTGCTTCAAATTCTTGTGATATACATGATATAGCTTCAAACGCAGGCGAAACAAACGAGTTAGCTTCAAATGCAGGCCAAACACATGATTTAGCTCCAAATTCATGCGAAATACATGGATTAGCTTCATATACTTGCGAAACAAGTGGTTCAGCTTCAGATACTTGTGATAAACATGATTTAGCTTCAACTGCATGCGAAACAATCGAGTTAGCTTCCAATCCAAGCGAAACACATGATTTAGTTTCAAATCAATGCGAAGTAGAAGGCTTAGCTTCAAATCCATACGAAACAAATGATTTAGCTTCACATACTTGCGATATAAATGATATAGCTTCAAATGCAGACGAAAGGAACGAGTTACCTTCAAATTCAAGCGAAACACATTATTTACCTTCAAATTAATGCAAAGTAGAAGGCTTATCTTCAAAGCCATGAGACACAAATGATTTAGCTTCAAATACTTGCGATATAATTGATATAGCTTCAAATGCAGGCGAAACAAATGAGTTAGCTACAAATCTGTGCGAAACACATGATTTAGCTTTAAATTCATGCGAAACACATGGTTTAGTTCATATTCTTGCGAAACAAATTGTTTAGATTCAGATACTTGTGATAAACATGATTTAGCTTCATATCGATGCGAAACACATTGTTTAGCTTCATATTCTTGCGAAAAAAATGTGTTATCTTCAAATACTTGTGATATTCATGATTCAACTTCGACTGCATGCGAAACAAACGAGTTAACTTCAAATCCATGCGAAACACATGATTTAGCTTCAAATCAATGCGGAACACATGATTTAACTTCAAATCAATCCCAAGTAAAAGGCTTAGCTTCAAATCAATGCGAAGCAATCGGTTTATCTTCAAATACTTGTGATATACATGATATAGTTTCAAATGCAGGCGAAACAAACGAGTTAGCTTCAAATCCAAGCAAAACACATGCTTTAGTTTCAAATCAATGCGAAGTAGAAGGCTTAGCTTCACATACATGAGAAACAAATGATTTAGCTTCAGATAATTGCGTTATAATTGACAAAGCTTCAAATGCAGGCGAAACAAACGAGTTAGATTCAAATGCAAGCGAAACACATGATTTAGTGTCAAATCAATGCGAAGTAGAAGCCTTAGCTTCAACTCCATGCGAAACAAATGATTTAGATTCACAGACTTGCGATATAAATGATATAGCTTCAAATAAGGGCGAAACAAACGAGTTAGCTTCAAATCTGTGCGAAACACATGATTTAGCTTCAAATTCATGCGAAACACATGGTTTAGCTTCACATTCTTGCGAAACAAATGGTTTAGATTCCGATAATTGTGATAAACATGATTTAGCTTCAAATGCAGGCGAAACAAACGAGTTAGTTTCAAATCCATGCGAAACCCCTTGATTTAGCTTCAAATCCATGCGATACACATGATTTAGTTTCAAATCAATGCGAAGTAGCAGGCATAGCTTCATATTCTTGCGAAACAAATGGTTTAGCTTCATATACTTGCGATATAAATTATATAGCTTCAAATGCAGGCGAAACAAACGAGTTAGCTTGAAATCCAAGCGAAACACATGGTTTAGTTTAAAATCAATGCGAAGTAGATGGCTTATCCTCCAAGCCATGCGACACAAATCGTTTAGCTTCAAATACTTGCGATAGAAGTGATATAGCTTCAATTCAGGCGAAACAAACGAGTTAGCTTTAAACCCATGCAACACAAATGATTTAGATTCAAATACTTGCGATATAATTGATATAGCTTCAACTGCATGCGAAACAATCGAGTTAGCTTCAAATCCAAGGGAAACAAATGATTTAGCTACAAATCAATGCGAAGTAGAAGGGTTAGCCACAAAGCCAAGCGACACAAATGATTTAGCTTCAAATACTTGCGATATAAATGATATACCTTCAACAGCAGGCAAAACAAACGAGATAGCTTCAAATCCATGCGGAACACACGAATTAGCTTCAAATCAATGCGATGCACATGGTGTAGCTTCATATTCTTGCGAAACAAGTGGTTTAGCTTCAAATCATTGCGAAGTAGAAGGCTTAGCTACAAATACATGAGAAACAAATGACTTAGCTTCAAATACTTGCGATATAAGTGATACAGCTTCAAATGCAGGCGAAACAAACGAGTTATCGTCTAATCCATGCGAAACACATGATTAAGTTTCAAATCAATGCGCATTTGATGTCATAGCTTCAAATTCATGCGAAACAAACGATTTATCTTCAGATACTGGCGATGTAAGTGATCTAGCATCAAATGCGGGCGTAAAGGACGAATTATCTTCAAATCCATGCGAAACACATTATTTAGGTTCAAAATGAAAGATTTAGATTCAAATACTAGCGAATATAAGTGATATAGCTCCAAATGCAGGCGAAACAAACGAGTTAGCTTCAAAGCCATGCGACACAAATGATTTATCTTCAAATACTTGCGATATAATTGATATAGCTTCAAATGCAGGCGAAACAAACGAGTTAGCTTCCAATCCAAGCGAAACACATGATTTAGTTTCAAATCAATGCGAAGTAGAAGGCTTAGCTTCAAATCCATACGAAACAAATGATTTAGCTTCACATACTTGCGATATAAATGATATAGCTTCAAATGCAGACGAAAGGAACGAGTTACCTTCAAATTCAAGCGAAACACATTATTTACCTTCAAATTAATGCAAAGTAGAAGGCTTATCTTCAAAGCCATGAGACACAAATGATTTAGCTTCAAATACTTGCGATATAATTGATATAGCTTCAAATGCAGGCGAAACAAATGAGTTAGCTACAAATCTGTGCGAAACACATGATTTAGCTTTAAATTCATGCGAAACACATGGTTTAGTTCATATTCTTGCGAAACAAATTGTTTAGATTCAGATACTTGTGATAAACATGATTTAGCTTCATATCGATGCGAAACACATTGTTTAGCTTCATATTCTTGCGAAAAAAATGTGTTATCTTCAAATACTTGTGATATTCATGATTCAACTTCGACTGCATGCGAAACAAACGAGTTAACTTCAAATCCATGCGAAACACATGATTTAGCTTCAAATCAATGCGGAACACATGATTTAACTTCAAATCAATCCCAAGTAAAAGGCTTAGCTTCAAATCAATGCGAAGCAATCGGTTTATCTTCAAATACTTGTGATATACATGATATAGTTTCAAATGCAGGCGAAACAAACGAGTTAGCTTCAAATCCAAGCAAAACACATGCTTTAGTTTCAAATCAATGCGAAGTAGAAGGCTTAGCTTCACATACATGAGAAACAAATGATTTAGCTTCAGATAATTGCGTTATAATTGACAAAGCTTCAAATGCAGGCGAAACAAACGAGTTAGATTCAAATGCAAGCGAAACACATGATTTAGTGTCAAATCAATGCGAAGTAGAAGCCTTAGCTTCAACTCCATGCGAAACAAATGATTTAGATTCACAGACTTGCGATATAAATGATATAGCTTCAAATAAGGGCGAAACAAACGAGTTAGCTTCAAATCTGTGCGAAACACATGATTTAGCTTCAAATTCATGCGAAACACATGGTTTAGCTTCACATTCTTGCGAAACAAATGGTTTAGATTCCGATAATTGTGATAAACATGATTTAGCTTCAAATGCAGGCGAAACAAACGAGTTAGTTTCAAATCCATGCGAAACCCCTTGATTTAGCTTCAAATCCATGCGATACACATGATTTAGTTTCAAATCAATGCGAAGTAGCAGGCATAGCTTCATATTCTTGCGAAACAAATGGTTTAGCTTCATATACTTGCGATATAAATTATATAGCTTCAAATGCAGGCGAAACAAACGAGTTAGCTTGAAATCCAAGCGAAACACATGGTTTAGTTTAAAATCAATGCGAAGTAGATGGCTTATCCTCCAAGCCATGCGACACAAATCGTTTAGCTTCAAATACTTGCGATAGAAGTGATATAGCTTCAATTCAGGCGAAACAAACGAGTTAGCTTTAAACCCATGCAACACAAATGATTTAGATTCAAATACTTGCGATATAATTGATATAGCTTCAAATGCATGCGAAACAAACGAGTTAGCTTCAAATCCATGCGAAACAATTATTGTAGCTTCAAATCATTGCGAAGTAGAAGGCTTTGCTACAAATACATGAGAAACAAATGATTTAGCTTCAGATAATTGCGATATAAATGATATAGCACCAAAAGCATGTGAAACAGACGAGTTAGCATCAAATCCATGCGAAACAAATGCTTTAGGTTCAGATACTTGCGATATAAGGGATGGAGCTTCAAATGCAGGAGAAACTATCGAGTTAGCTCCAAATCCATGCGAAACAAATGATTTATCATCAGATACTTGCGATATAAGTGATGTAGCTTCAAATGCTGGCGAAATATACGAGTTAGCTTCAAATCTGTGCGAAACACATGATTTAGCTTCAAATCCATGCGAAACACATGATTTAGTTTCAAATCAATGTGAAGTAGAAGGCTTAGCTTCAAATCCATGCGAAACATATGATTTAGCTTCAAATCAATGCGAAGTAGAAGGCTTAGCTTCAAATCCATGCGAAACGAATGATTTGGCTTCAAATACTTGCGGTATAAATGAAATAGCTTCAAATGCAGGCGAAAAAAACGGGTAAGCTTCAAATCCATGCAAAACACATGATTTAGCTTCCAAGCCATGCGAATCGAAAGATTTAGCTTCATGTACTTACGATATAAATGATATAGCTTCAAATGCAGACGAATCAATCGAGCAAGCTTCAAAATCCATGCAAAACACATGATTAGGCTTCAAATCCATGAGAAACAATTGATTAAGCTTCAAGTGCAAGCGAGACACATGATTTTGCATCAAATCAATGCCAAGTAGAAGGCTTAGCTTCAAATCCATGCGAATCAAATGGTTTAGCTTCTAATACTTGTAATATATACATGATTTAGCTTCAACAGCATACGAAATAAACGAGTTAGCTTCAAATCCAAGCGAAACACATGATTTAGCTTAAAATCAATGCCAAGTAGAAGGCTCAGCTCCAAATCCATGCGGAACCAATGATTTAGATTCAAATACTTGCGATTAAGTGATATAGAGTCAACTGCAGGCGATACAAACGTGTTAGCTACAAATCCATGCAAAAAACATGACTAACTTCAAATCAATGCGATATAGAATGTCTAGATCCAAATCCATGCGAAACACATGATTTAGCTACAAATCAATGCGATGTGGAAGATTCTGCTTCAAATCCATGCGAAACACATGATTTAGTTTCAAATCAATGTGAAGTAAAAGGCGTAGCTTCAAATCCATGCGACACAATTTATTTAGCTTCAAATATTTTGCGATATAATTGATAAAGCTTCAAATGCAGGCGAAACAAACGAGTTAGTTTCAAATCCAAGCAAAACACATGATTTAGTTTAAAATCAATGCGAAGTAGAAGGCTTTGCTTCAAATCCATGCGAAACACATGATTTAGCTTCAAATCAATGCGAAGTAGAAGGCTTAGCTACAAATACATGAGAAACAAATGATTTAGCTTCAGATAATTGCGATATAAGTGATATAGAACCAAAAGCAGGCGAAACAGACGAGTTAGCATCAAATCCATGCGAAACAAATGCTTTAGGTTCAGATACTTGCGATATAAGGGATGGAGCTTCAAATGCAGGAGAAACTATCGAGTTAGCTCCAAATCCATGCGAAACAAATGATTTATCATCAGATACTTGCGATATAAGTGATGTAGCTTCAAATGCAGAGGAAACAATCGAGTTAGCTACAAATCCATCCAAAACACATGATTTAGCTCCAAACTCATGCGAAACACATGGTTTAGCTTCATATTCTTGCGAAACAAATGGCTTAGCTTAATATTCTTGCGAAACAAAATGGTCAGCTTTAAATACTTGTTGATATACATGATTTAGGTTCAACTGTATGTGAAACAAACGTGTTAGCTTCAAATCCAAGTGAAGCAGATGACTTAGCTTCAAATCAATGCGAAGTAGAAGGCTTAGCTTCAAATCCGTTCGAAACAAATGACTTAGCTTCAAATACTTGCGATATAAGTGATATAGCTTCAACTGCATGCGAAACAAACGAGTTAGCTTCAAATCCATGCGAAACAATTATTGTAGCTTCAAATCATTGCGAAGTAGAAGGCTTAGCTACAAATACATGAGAAACAAATGATTTAGCTTCAGATAATTGCGATATAAATGATATAGCACCAAAAGCAGGTGAAACAGACGAGTTAGCATCAAACCCATGCGAAACAAATGCTTTAGGTTCAGATACTTGCGATATAAGTGATAAAGCTTCAAATGCAGGAGAAACTATCGAGTTAGCTCCAAATCCAAGCAAAACACATGGTTTAGTTTCAAATCAATGCGAAGTAGAAGGCTTAGCTTCACATACATGAGAAACAAATGATTTAGCTTCAGATAATTGCGATATAATTGATAAAGCTTCAAATGCAGGCGAAACAATCGAGTTAGATTCAAATCCAAGCGAAACACATGATTTAGTGTCAAATCAATGCGAAGTAGAAGCCTTAGCTTCAACTCCATGCGAAACAAATGATTTAGATTCACAGACTTGCGATATAAATGATATAGCTTCAAATAAGGGCGAAACAAACGAGTTAGCTTCAAATCTGTGCGAAACACATGATTTAGCTTCAAATTCATGCGAAACACATGGTTTAGCTTCACATTCTTGCGAAACAAATGGTTTAGATTCCGATAATTGTGATAAACATGATTTAGCTTCAAATGCAGGCGAAACAAACGAGTTAGTTTCAAATCCATGCGAAACCCCTTGATTTAGCTTCAAATCCATGCGATACACATGATTTAGTTTCAAATCAATGCGAAGTAGCAGGCATAGCTTCATATTCTTGCGAAACAAATGGTTTAGCTTCATATACTTGCGCTATAAATGATATAGCTTCAAATGCAGGCGAAACAAACGAGTTAGCTTGAAATCCAAGCGAAACACATGGTTTAGTTTAAAATCAATGCGAAGTAGATGGCTTATCCTCAAAGCCATGCGACACAAATCGTTTAGCTTCAAATACTTGCGATAGAAGTGATATAGCTTCAATTCAGGCGAAACAAACGAGTTAGCTTTAAACCCATGCAACACAAATGATTTAGATTCAAATACTTGCGATATAATTGATATAGCTTCAAATGCAGGCGAAACAAACGAGTTAGCTTCAAATCCAAGCGAAACACATGATTTAGTTTCAAAACAATGCGAAGTAGATGGCTTAACTTCAAATCCATGCGAAACAAATGATTTAGCTTCACATACTTGCGACAAAAATGATATAGCTTCAAATGCAGGCGAAACAAACGAGTCAGCTTCAAATCCAAGCGAAACACATGATTTACCTTCAAATGAATCCAAAGTAGAAGGCTTATCTTCAAAGCCATGCGACGCAAATGATTTAGCTTCAAATACTTGCGATATAATTGATATAGCTTCAAATGCAGGCGAAACAAACGAGGGAGCTTCAAGTCTATGCGAAACACATGATTTAGCTTCAAATCCAAGCGAAACACATGGTTTAGTTTCATACTTGCGAAACAAATGGTTTAGCTTCATATACTTGTGATAAACTTGATATAGCTTCAACCGAATGCGAAACAAACGAGTTAGCTTTAAAACCAAGCGAAACACATGATTTAGCTTCAAATCAATGCGAAGTAGAAGGCTTAGCTTCATATCCATGCGAATCAAATGACTTAGCTTCAAATACTTGCGATATAAGTGATATAGCTTCAACTGCATCCGAAACAAACGAGTTAGCATCAAATCCAAGCGAAACAGATGATTTAGCTACAAATCAATGCGAAGCAGAAGGCTTAGCTTCAAATCCATTAGAATCAGATCCTTTAGCTTCAAATACTCGTGATATACATGATTCAGCTACAACTACACGCGAAACAAACGAGTTAGCTTCAAATTCATGCGAAACACATGATTTTGCTTCAAACCAATGCGAAGTAGAAGGCTTGGCTTCAAATCCATGCGAATCAAATGATTTTGCTTCAAATTCTTGTGATATACATGATATAGCTTCAAACGCAGGCGAAACAAACGAGTTAGCTTCAAATGCAGGCCAAACACATGATTTAGCTCCAAATTCATGCGAAATACATGGATTAGCTTCATATACTTGCGAAACAAGTGGTTCAGCTTCAGATACTTGTGATAAACATGATTTAGCTTCAACTGCATGCGAAACAATCGAGTTAGCTTCAAATCCAAGGGAAACAAATGATTTAGCTACAAATCAATGCGAAGTAGAAGGGTTAGCCACAAAGCCAAGCGACACAAATGATTTAGCTTCAAATACTTGCGATATAAATGATATACCTTCAACAGCAGGCAAAACAAACGAGATAGCTTCAAATCCATGCGGAACACATGAATTAGCTTCAAATCAATGCGATGCACATGGTGTAGCTTCATATTCTTGCGAAACAAGTGGTTTAGCTTCAAATCATTGCGAAGTAGAAGGCTTAGCTACAAATACATGAGAAACAAATGACTTAGCTTCAAATACTTGCGATATAAGTGATACAGCTTCAAATGCAGGCGAAACAAACGAGTTATCGTCTAATCCATGCGAAACACATGATTAAGTTTCAAATCAATGCGCATTTGATGTCATAGCTTCAAATTCATGCGAAACAAACGATTTATCTTCAGATACTGGCGATGTAAGTGATCTAGCATCAAATGCGGGCGTAAAGGACGAATTATCTTCAAATCCATGCGAAACACATTATTTAGGTTCAAAATGAAAGATTTAGATTCAAATACTAGCGAATATAAGTGATATAGCTCCAAATGCAGGCGAAACAAACGAGTTAGC